>NC_047521.1:900000-1127500 GCF_902827115.2 Pseudochaenichthys georgianus | reverse complement strand
TCACCTGCTTAGTGAAGGTCACCTGCTTAGTGAAGGTCACCTGCTTAGTGGAGGTCACCTGGTTAGTGGAGGTCACCTGCTTAGTGAAGGTCACCTGCTTAGTGGAGGTCACCTGCTTAGTGAAGGTCACCTGCTTAGTGAAGGTCACCTGCTTAGTGAAGGTCACCTGCTTAGTGAAGGTCACCTGCTTAGTGACGGGCATGTTGTTGTGATGTGACACTGACCGTCCCCTGTAATGCCGTAGGGTCCGTGCACGGGCAACCAGCAGAGTCTGGCTCATAGTCGCCTGTGGGACGCGGTGGTCGGGTTTCTGCACGTCTTCGCTCACATGCAGATGAAATTGTCTCAGGTGATATTTCTCACATCCTCACGCCACATCTCTGCTGTAAACTATTTCAGTGTGTCTTCTCTCACCTTAGTTGAGAACATATATGATTCTCTTTGTTATAAACATTCAGAAATGTCAGACTTGTATACGCTCATATGCAATAATGCTGTTTCCTGGCCCTTCTTATGAACCGACCTTCTCTATGTATGTCCTCTTCCGTCCGTTCCCCCTCAGGACTCCAGTCAGATCGAGCTGCTGAAAGAGCTGATGGACCTTCAGAAGGACATGGTGGTCATGCTGCTGTCCATGCTGGAGGGTGGGTTTGCGGTCCTCAGTACTCCTGAGTACACTTTGAAGCAGGATGCATCTGTCAGAAGAGCCCTTGTACCGAGTGCACACACATGGTTCTGGGTTCTGGGCACACTGGTGATGAAACCAATTACATATTGAAGTGCCTGCACACATGTTATTCGGTAAGACATTACATTTGTGGATGAATTACACAATATTACAAATCAAGCTGTTGTTATGCTTAAAATCTCATAAAGTCGTGGACATTTGTATAGATGGATGTGTCTGCTCACAAGAAGCAACTGGTTCTGCTAAATGAGTGAGGCAGACCACTGTTGACCGTTCACCTTGTCAGTAGCAAGGACACAGGTCTCCCCAGTACGCTCAGAGACCAGACCCTCTGAGAGGCTCTTTCTCCGGTGGAGGGCTCACATGTGTCACGCTGTGGTCCAAGAGACTTCCTGTGCTGAAGGCGTGGTTGTGTTGGCAGGTAACGTGGTGAACGGGACCATCGGGAAGCAGATGGTGGACATGTTGGTGGAGTCCTCCAACAACGTGGAGATGATCCTCAAGTTCTTTGACATGTTCCTCAAGCTGAAGGACCTGACCTCCTCAGACGCCTTCAAGGAGTACGACCCTGACGGAAAAGGCAAGACTTAAACCCCCTTAAGCCCCTGTCACACTGTCCCGAAATTGACACCAGATGGACACACGATAAAGGAAATGTTCAAATTCGGCTGTGATCGTAGCAACATCGGGCCATTCGTGAGGGCATCTAAGCCATCGTATGACCGCCGGTGGAGTTTCTCAGGCCCCGGCAGCAACTTCGTGAGCGGCAACTTCGTAAGGCACTCGTGAGGGCATCTTGTCAAATCGTGTCATCTTCATGTTATCATCGGTGCATTCACCCTCACTCTGATCGGGGCGAATGCCCGATGGCACCGATGATAACAAGATGCCCTCACGATGGCCTTACGAAGGGCAAAATTGACACACGAATTCAACACGAAAATGAACCTTCTCAAGGTCCTCCGGCTATTTTTTGGCATGCCAAAGATTTTGCCTCCGCTCACGAAGTTGCTGCCGGAGCCTGAGAAACTCCGCCAGCGGTCATACGATGGCTTAAGATGCCCTCACGAATGGCCCGATGTTGCTACGATCACAGCCGAATTTGAACATTTCCTTTATCGTGTGTCCATCCGGTTGTTTTATTGCACAACAAAATCATGTAAATATATTATGTAAATAACCCAATTTGTGTTCTGTGAAACTAAAAAGGATATAATATATTATTTTGAAGGACAGTTGACAGGAAGTTGTAATATTTTCTACATATAAAGACGGATAAAGTAAAGAACAAAGTCTGAAGATATCAGTACAGTATCATAGTACTGTAACATAATTGTTTTTGGTACTTTCATTGCAGCTGTACGTCTTAAATGTAATGTAAATGTTGCCTTCGTGTGGTTCGGGGCCATCTTCGTGCGAAATTCACAATTCCATATTCGTGTGTCCATCGGGTGTCAACTTCGGGACAGTGTGACAGGGCCTTTAGGAAGCGTCAGAACCATGTAGACGGTGAGTGAATAGAGAGCTGTGGGTGACCTTTAGATGTCTGATGCACTTCCAGGTGTGATCTCCAAGAGGGACTTCCATAAGGCCATGGAGAGCCACAAGCACTACACCCAGTCGGAGACAGACTTCCTCCTCTCCTGTGCTGAGACCGATGAGAATGAATTGCTGGACTATGAAGAATTTGTGGAGCGCTTTCATGAGCCAGCCAAGGTAACAGCCTCGATGTCTTCAAAGAGCTTTACTTTGTCCAAATGTGAGCCCTCAGTCCTTCACATCTGTTATTAAATCTGTTCTTAGAGAACGGGTTGACATCTCAAAGGGGTAGAGGGAAGAGGGAGAGCTCTTCTCTTCCTGCACCCTGATGTTGGGCCGGGGAGGGGTTGGAGCGGAGCGCTGCTTAAGTGCCCGTTGCTCACTAATGCACACGCCGCATGTGGAAGCCAGTAGGGCCTGTCTTGGTCTCGGGCTTCTCTCAATCAGACACTCGTTTGTCCTTGTGTTGGTTGGGGAGCGTCTCCATCGGCCTGAACAAGTGTTCTGATGGAGACAAAGGAGCTACTTCTGAATCAGTTATAAGATGACCTGGGATTCATTAGGAAAAGATTAACAACAAGATGTAGATTACTTTTCATACTGTTACAACTTTCTACTTTGCGTCAAAATGCTTGAAAACCATATAAAATCATATTTTCTGCATGCACCATCTGTGGGGCAGCCGCCCTGGGCCAGGCCATGCAGACTAACCCTGACCACTAGGGGTGTGCCCCCCTATATGGGTCATTTATCATCAGCTGAATTGTGGGATAAAAAAAAAAATAGGAGCATTTAAATGTTTCTATTTTATGAAAAAGCTGAAGCAATTTGGAAATGTTAAACCAATACGCTGATAAAGTGAATTTAAATAAGTATTGTGTTGAGTCTAACTGATTATCAGATGAAATAGAGGAAAATTAACAAGATCACATGTTTGAGCCTCAGATGTGACTCTCGTGCCGTCCCTGGGGCCTAGTGCATCCCAGGACTGCTGAAGTGAAGCTTGTATGCAGAAACAGTTGTGTGGAAGACCTGAACTCAGAAACATGTTGATCTGATTCAAAAGGACATCGGCTTCAATGTGGCAGTGCTGCTGACCAACCTGTCGGAGCACATGCCTCACGACACGCGGCTGCAGACCTTCCTGGAGCTGGCGGACAGCGTGCTGAACTACTTCCAGCCCTACCTGGGCCGCATCGAGATCATGGGCAGCGCCAAGCGCATTGAGAGGGTCTACTTCGAGATCAGCGAGTCCAGTCGCACGCAGTGGGAGAAACCTCAGGTACAGACGAGGCCGGAGATTCACTAAATACATATAACACGTGTCACTATGTCATACTGCTTGATTTGTTACAGTGTTGCTTAGTGACCCTCAGTTCACTCGCAGCTGCTTTACTAATACCATCTGCTCAGGTCAAAGAATCGAAGCGGCAGTTCATCTTCGATGTGGTCAACGAAGGAGGGGAGAAGGAGAAGATGGAGCTGTTTGTAAATTTCTGCGAGGACACCATCTTTGAAATGCAGCTGGCGGCTCAGATGTCTGACGCCGGCGAGCGCTCGGCGGTGAAAGAGGAGAGCGAGCGGGAGAAGCCGGACGAGGAGGACTCTGAGATGGGCTTCTTCTCCCTCAGCACTGTGCGCATGGCTCTGCTCGCTCTGCGCCACAATGCCGTGCTGCTGATAAAGGTGAGGCTCACGTGTGTCTGAGGCTGAATGTCTTTATAACGTGAATACTCCTGGAGACCTGGTTCATGTCCTGGAGAGTGGAATAGTGACTACAGAGGAACGGCAGAGAGGAGTTCTGTCCACAGACCACAGCCCTGCATCCACGAGAGATACACATATATAAACAATCCCCAAACATATAAATAACAACAAACCGCTGTAGGTGGACACACGACACACGACAAGTAGTCATTCTAACTGTGTTGTTGTGTACAAGTTAAACAAACTAAACACAGAGGTGTACTACAGAGCTTCAGAAGTGTTGTTGGTGCATTTGAACTGTGGACAGAGCCAGGCTGCTTCCAGGGTGCTTGCTAGGATCTCTAGCATCCTGACTCCAGCCCTGTTCTGAACACAGGCATCTGGTATTCATCTCCTCAGCTCTTGGAATTAGAGCATCCTGCAAAGCCTGGTAGTATTTGTTTAAAATGTTCAGAATTCGAACATTCTCAAGATATGTAAATGCAGAAGGACGTACTGCTTTTCAGAAATACGGTTAAGATAGCAAAGAACATACTTCTGAATGCTCCACATGTGTTCTTCTAACACGCTGGAATGTGGCTGTGTCATGCAGCTTTAGTGTGCAGGGCTGGTTAGGCAGAGAGAGGAGCAGGGCAGTATTGTTCATGCTCTTGACTATGACACACGACAGAGTGTGTGTGTGAGGCCCTAACACCAGCAGCAAGCAGTCCATAAACAGATCAGCGCTCTCTTCTTCCAGGTCCTCTCTGTGAAGAGCTTGAAGAAGCAGATGAAGAAGATAAAGAGCATGACAGTGAAGGACATGGTGACCACGCTCGTCTCCTTCTACCTGTCCGTGATGCTGGGCTTCCTTCACATAGCGTTCAGTGTGGCCCGAGGGTTTTGCAGAATCTTTTACAACACCTTCATGGGAGGCAATCTAGTGGAGGGCGCCAAAACCATAAAGGTTAATACACTTGTTTTTATAAAAACAATAAACAATTGAAACACATGAAAACAGTAAGTTCTGCTCCTAATCACATTGTAATCTGCCTCCACCCAGGTGTCAGAGCTGCTGGCCGACATGCCCGACCCCACCCAGGACGAGGTGAGGGGTGAGGGGGAGGACAGAGGGAAGAGGGCCTCCCCTGCAGAGGACCTGGCTGACCTGGCAGTGAACACCAGTGAGACGGAGCTGCTTTCAGACATCTTCGGCCTGGACCTGCGAAGAGAGGGCGGCCAGTACAAGATCACCCCTCATAACCCCAGCGCCAGCCTGACGGAGCTGCTCAACACCCCGGTGCCCCCCCCGGCACCCCCACCCCCAACCACCAAAGCCCCAGAGCTCAGACGGAGGAATCAGGTGAGTGTGCTGAGGTGTAATCAGGCGCTAGGCCCCGGGGTGCACCTAACACGCGTCCTGGGCTCATAGAAAACCCTGCTCATATCAAATCAGCGCCCCCTACAGGAACAGCCAGACATCAGCCAGCGTTAGACTGGTTTGAATTCACTTTGGGGAGCTGTCAGTAAAACAGCCCACCCCATTCCAGCACAGAGCCATCTCATTAACGAAGCTGTGGGTCTGTTAATGCGGGGGTTTGATCCTTCACATGGGCTCACACCACATGTTACATGTTACACCACATGTGTTTATGATCACATCTATCCTCTGAATCTGTATCTCAACATGTACACATTGCTGAATGTAATCACAGAATGTAACATTGGGTGTTCTGTAAGTACTCCTCTCATGTTTCATATTGCCGTACATATTGCAGGTTAAAGTCATATTCAATACATACTGCGTATTGAGGCCATGCCCATTCTCTTTGATATGGTACAGCTTGTTTTTAGATTAGCACGATAGCAGCACACCATGGAGATGAGAGCAGGGCTCTGTGTATTTAATGTGAATGATAAATACAAATATGTTGTGAGGTACACCAATACATAAACATGATTAACAATCATTCACTCAATATGACTCAAAACGATCCTGATTATCATGAAAGCATCCGATCAGCCGTGAGAAGAGGCTGATGATAACATGTGTGTTGGTGTGTTCTCTTTCAGGCGAAGAGCTCTCCCTCGGAGGAGAAGGGAACAGCAGCAGAGGCAGAATGTGAACCTGAGGAAACACCAGAGTATGTTCAAGTGCTTGTTATTGTATCTGATTGCTGCAACAGACATTGTAACTCTGTTAGAAACACACTATGTACCATACGGACGGTGCTAACGTTAAAGTACAGGCTAAGGTTATACACTGACTGAGTAAAGCACGCTTACAGAGTAACAACATTCACCACCCCTTCAATCGTTTATAATTGGGAAAGAATCTACACTTTCTTGAGTATTCTGGCAAAATACATACAAATACATGTATATCTGTTTAGAAGAGAACGTGTCGTTCAATGGGACCTTCGCTTTGGTTTTCATTATTTAAAAAACAGAAGTTATTACTTGGCCAAGCCTCTGGATGATGCTCACAGCTTGTTTTAGCAGTGTCTGAGTGTGGTTCTCTTTGTGATCTCAGGGGTGGACATGTAGAGAAACAAGAGAAACAACAGAAGAGTGAGAAGATGAAAGTGAGAAGGCATCACACCTCCAAGTCTGATGAACCGGACCTGCAGGAGTCAGCTTTCCTAAAGAAGATCATCGCCTACCAGAGGAAACTTCTGGTACACGGAACACTTCTGTCCGTTTCTTTTAGCAACTGCTGTTCATAATTCAGTGAGGAGGAGAGTTCTCATTTAAAGAATGTGTCAGCATGTGCAGTCAATCTTAAAACAATACATACACTGAACAAAAATATAAATGTAACACTTTTGTTTTTGCTCCCATTTTTCATGAGATGAACTCAAAGATCTAAAACATTTTCTATAAACACAAAATAACCATTTCTCTCAAATATTGTTCACAAATCTGAAAGAATCTGTGATGGTGAGCACTTCTCCTTTGCCGAGATAATCCATCCCACCTCACAGGTGTGGCATATCAAGATGCTGATTAGACGGCATGATTATTGCACAGGTGTGCCTTAGGCTGGCCACAATAAAAGGCCACTCTGAAACGTGCAGTTTTGCTTTATTGGGGGGTCTGGGGGGGGTCCGAAAACCAGTCAGTATCTGGTGTGACTACACTCGCCTCACGCAGTGCAACACATCTCCTTCGCATAGAGTTGATCAGGTTGTTGATTGTGGCCTGTGGAATGTTGGTCCTCTCCTCTTCAATGGCTGCCAAGTTGCTGGATATTGGCAGGAACTGGAACACGCTGTCGTATACGCCGATCCAGAGCATCCCAAACATGCTCAATGGGTGACATGTCCGGTGAATATGCTGGCCATGCAAGAACTGGGATATTTTCAGCCTCCAGGAATTGTGTACAGATCCTTGCAACATGGGGCGTGCATTATCATGCTGCAACATGAGGTGATGGTCGTGGACGAATGGCACAACAATGGGTCTCAGGATCTCGTCACGGTATCTCTGTGCATTCACAATGCCATCAATAAAATGCACCTGTGTTCGTCGTCCATAACATACGCCTGCCCATACCATAACCCCACCACCACCATGGGCCACTCGATTCACAACATTGACATCAGAAAAGCGCTCACCCACACAACGCCACACACGCTGTCTGCCATCTGCCCTGAACAGTGAAAACCGGGATTCGTCCGTGAAGAGAACACCTCTCCAATGCGCCAGACGCCATCGATTGTGAGCATTTTCCCACTCAAGTTGGTTACGACGACGAACCGGAGTCAGGTGGAGACCCCGATGAGGACGACGAGCATGCAGATGAGCTTCCCTGAGACGGTTTCTGACAGTTTGTGCAGAAAGTCTTTGGTTATGAAAAGCGATTGTTGCAGCAGCTGTCCGAGTGGCTGGTCTCAGACCATCTTGGAGGTGAACATGCTGGATGTGGAGGTCCTGGGTCACGTGGTCACGTGGTCTGCGGTTGTGAGGCCGGTTGGATGTACTGCCAAATTCTCTGAAACGCCTATGGAGACGGCTTATGGTCGAGAAATGAACATTCAATTCACGGCAACAGCTCTGGTGGACATTCCTGCTGTCAGCATGCCAATTGCACGCTCCCTCAAAACTTGCGACATCTGTGGCATTGTGCTGTGTGATAAAAGTGAACATTTTAGAGTGGCCTTTTATTGTGGCCAGCCTAAGGCACACCTGTGCAATAATCATGCTGTCTAATCAGCATCTTGATATGCCACACATTTGTGAACAATATTTGAGAGAAATGGTTATTTTGTGTATATAGACAATGTTTTAGATCTTTGAGTTCATCTCATGAAAAATGGTAGCTAAAACAAAAGTGTTGCATTTATATTTTTGTTCAGTGTATGTGCCAATATGAACATCAGATGTGTTTTGGTTTTGAACAGATTTCACATTCTGTGTAGAAGTGCATTCTGAAGTGTAGCTTAGTAGGAAAATACCCAGTCACTCTTTGCAGCTGCTGAAGCCTCAAACAAACTTGTTTTAACCTTAGAATGACATTTGACTCAGAACGGGGACTGGGTTAGAACCCTACACCTAGTGCCCAGTCTGGGACATCTTCAACAGTGTGCTCTTCTTTGTGTCTCCCCTGCAGAACTACTTTGCCAGGAACTTCTACAACATGAGGATGCTGGCGCTGTTTGTTGCCTTTGCAATCAATTTCATCCTCCTCTTCTATAAGGTAATCGTCCTCTATAGCAGGGATTTTGTAATTAGTCACAAAACGTATTTCCTCAAATAATGAATCATTCAGACCGACACTCATTGAGACACTTCAGGTCCAGGAGCTGTGGAAGTGTGCTTCTGAAAGATATAAGTAAAACATGGAACATAACTATGATTTGCTCTCCTATAGAATGCTATCAGGTATTCTGCCTGATGTTGACATCCTAGTGTTGGGGACATGAACCCCTCTCTGACAATCTAGAAACACCTTGAACATATTCAGATTGAAAAAGGCAGTGTATTGTATTGTAAGCCTAAAGGTTAGAATTGCATGTGTGTTATATGCTGCCCATGATTTTGTGCTGACATACACCAATATTTCATTTTACAGTTTCTGTCAATGAAACGAATACATTGTCCCTACCAGGTTTCTACATCATCCTCTGTGGTTGAGGAAAGGGAAGTGGTGTACACTAGCAGCCAATCTGACAGCAGAATTCAGTGGGATCCACTGGGAGGAGAAGCAATGGAGACGAAGCAGGAGGTGATGGGTGAGGGGGGGGAGCCTCTGAAGCCCGTCACAGTGCGCTTTGTCTTAGAGGAGAGCACCGGGTACATGGAGCCCATGTTACGCATCCTGGCTGTCCTCCACACTGTCATCTCCTTCTTCTGCATCATCGGATACTACTGTCTCAAGGCAGGATACTAACTATTGTTACAGCAGAAATACAAAATGAACCATTTATCCAGTATGTGTTGATATATAGCATCATGCAATCATCTATATATGCCAGATGTAGAGGCACACTTTCATCTGCAACCCACAACAGGTTAAAGGAAACATACAAGAGCACAGAAGAAAACACATGAGAATAGGCAAAGGCAAGATCACAATCACAACTAAAACTAATACGCACAGTTAAGCTGAATATGATCACATATCGAAGCACATTGACACAAACCCATGAACAAATAATAGACAAAAAGTACATCATTCAATGTTAGGGCACATATTTATCCTTTCAGCGATATTTTCAAATATTCACATCCAATGATTCCAACTTTCTAAGATGAAATACCACTTGTTATTATTTATATGTGTATATATTGTGTATGTGTGTGTAGGTGCCATTGGTGATCTTTAAGCGTGAAAAGGAAGTGGCCAGGAAGCTGGAATTTGATGGGCTTTATATCACAGAGCAACCCTCTGAGGACGACATCAAAGGCCAGTGGGACCGACTGGTGATCAACACACAGTGAGTCGTTGTTCACAACAAGCATCCGCAACACATTGCAATATGGAAGGTGTATAAAGAACTAGCAGGAAGAAGAGGAGTTGTGTTTCCTGTTGCAGTTCTTTACTGTTACTTGTGTATGTTAATACAGCTGTGTTGTCTCATGAGCCTTCTCTCCTGTGGTTTCAGATCTTTCCCCAACAACTACTGGGATAAGTTTGTGAAGAGGAAGGTACGTGTCTCAAAGGATCTTATCGTACCACCAGGGGACGTATTCTTGAAGCTTCTCAATACAAAGAGTTGCTACTAGCTGAAGAAATATAAAAACAAATCTAAGAAATATGAATATTATTTTATGAATTATAAAATATAAAATACATGAAAATATAATTTTCACTTATATAAAAAGTGATATTGGTTGGCATGGTAATATTTAAACATCACAAGACATCAGACTGAAAAAGTTAGCCTTTATTCCTCTTTACTGACAGTTCATTCAGATAACAGATTAATAAAGTACATTTAGAATGAATCTGTACCAACCTTGTGTTCAATGAACCTGCAGCTGCAAGGAGCTCTAAGGAAACACTCAAAAGACAATATAATACAACTAGAGAATGCAATTCCTGAAGAAATTGCTAGTGGGAATGCTTTATGCTGAAAAGCTGATGCTAAAGTGCTATGCGGAAATGTAATGTGTAAGAAGAAAGTGAAGAGTTTAGATTGAAATGACACATGAACAATGTGTGATGAGAAAAGAAAGTGAAAAGGCTTGGAAAAGCAGCAGAATATTTAAACTGCAAACTTTTGAACTAACTTGATGGTGAATGATCTGTCGCCATGCCAACGGCATTTGATGACATCCCATAATACGCTTAGATGCGTTGATGGCTGCATCGTTACCAAACCTGTGAAGTTTTGGGCCGTTTGGAGCATTTTCACTGAAGTTATGAGAAAACCGTGTTTCATGGCGAGCATTGTGTTGCCATGGCAACGGCATTTGAAGAGATCTAAAAACTGTCCTGTAGATGTCTTCACGGCTGGACTGTTAGCACACATGTGAAGTTTGAGCACTTTTTGAACATTTTCATAGGAGTTCATGAAGTTCAAGCCACATCGTCTTTTATGGCGAGGGATATGATGACACCCCATAATTGACGTAGAGCTGTTGAGGGCAGGACCATTAACCTCTATCTGAAGTCTGCTGCTCTGAGGATGTCAGCTGGAGCGATGACATCATTGTGTTCCACTACAGAGGTGTTTATAGTTGAGCTAACGAGGTGTGCAGAGATCACAGGTTTCCATTGTTCTGAATGAGAGATAAACCTCTTACATGTGAACGTTTTGTTGAAGAACCGTAACAGATATCTGTGAAATTTCAAAGCGTGAAGCATGTCAAGGACCTTGAGTATCTGAAGTGTGCTTTTTGTGTACTTTCGGGTAATAATGTGTGCTTTTTGGCAGTTTAACTAAAGGTGTGCGGCTGCTGCTGTGAGGAAATATTAGCCTGAAATTACAATGGGCTTTAATGGAGACATGTTGAAAGTTTCACTTCATGCCCTCAAGAGGCATTTTGTTTAATTATTTTTTGCTTAATTATTTGTCATTTTTCAAGCTACGAGATGTGTTCCTACGTTTGTATTGAAAAATGATGTCTCAGGAATGTAGGGTTTGGGAATTATGGCAGTTTAAATAAAAAATATGAAGGCACATTTCAAACTGTCCTCCACTCTAACTCTGACATCACGCACTCTAATGCTGCGTTCACACCGGACGCGATGCGATGTTTGGGGGCGGCGCGATTACATGTAAAGTCAATGCAGAGACGCGGACAGACGCGAATTCGCTCCGACGGCGACCATGAAGCAGTGTCAAACGCATGAGTTCAATTTGTTCAACTCGAGCGTCAAATTCACGTGATGCATTCTCGCGGACGCCAATCAGCGGTGAGGATCTCAGCCTGCCGTCACTGAACAGTGTTGCCAACTTGGCGACTTTGTCGTTAAATTTGGCGGCTTTCCAAACCCTCCGGCTACTTATTTTTGTCAAAAGCGACTAACGACTAATCTAACGACTTGTAATCAGTGTTGGGGAAGTTACTTTTAAAAAGTAGTGTTTGCTCGTTACCTTAGTTATCCTCCAAGGAAAGTAACTTTTTACGTTACTTGTTACTTTTACGTTGCTCGACTTTGGGCAGAACCCCATCTCTGTTCCTAAATGTGTAGGCTTACATAAAGTTCTACTATGGAGGACATAACAGATATTTCTTTTGTGCTCTTTATTATAAAAAAAATGCCACAGAGCACTTAACAAAACATTGGGCTATAGGCGTCAACACCACCACTAAACAATAATATCAAACAATATCAATATAACATCATAATCATTAAGGGTTACAGGCTAGCCCCAAAATAGGTGCAAAGCTAGTGCAAATCATATCAATAGGCTACTAAATAGGCTTGGACTCGAAATATCATCATTTCCCCGGGGATCTTGAGCTACTAGCTTCATGCTAGCATGTTTTCCTTTCAAATGCTTGGTGAGGTTGGCAGTTGAGTTAACGGCAGTGGACACAAGTTTCTGGCCAGGGCACAACGTACACCTTACACTCACATTTTTCCCCTTAGTTTCAACAAGTTCGAAGTAATGGGAATACCTCCATCCCTCGAATGTTAGCGTTGGCTGCGCCTGCTTCTCGCTTGCCATCACTGCTCTTCAGTCTTCATGCTACCACCAGCGGCCAGCCTCTATCACGTACAGTGTGGAATGAGAGCTTGTGCCTAATGCGTAAGCACACAGCTGAGTAGGCAGTGTCATTGTCACTCGTCCCTGGGAAAAGTAACGTTGCGGCGAATTGAAGAAGAAACTACGTTACGTTACAACATTTTCCGTAGTAGCGCGTTACACTACTTTTTACCCGTCAAGTAGTTACGTTACTGCTTGTACACTGCTTGTAATGCTGTTATTAGGGACTTTTCTGGTGTTTGGAGACTCACGTATTGTTCAGCAGTTAACGAGCCGCGGGTGCTGCCGTGAGCCCCTCTGCCCCTGCTCTGCCCTCCCATAGTACTCACAGGCGCAAGTTGCCTCCCACAGCAGCTCAGCTGCAGTCAGAGCA
This sequence comes from Pseudochaenichthys georgianus, assembly GCF_902827115.2. Classification (NCBI taxonomy): domain Eukaryota; kingdom Metazoa; phylum Chordata; class Actinopteri; order Perciformes; family Channichthyidae; genus Pseudochaenichthys; species Pseudochaenichthys georgianus. The sequence continues at coordinate 1,114,551 of NC_047521.1, read as the reverse complement.
GAGAGGAGACAGCCACACCCTCCCGCGTCGAGACTGTAAATGAATTGCGCATGCGCCAAGCCGTCCTGGTTTTGAGCGGGATTTAATAATAATAATAATAATAGATTTAATTTGTTAGCGCTTTTACAGGTGCTCAAAGACGCTTTACAGATATAGTGAAAATAAAATAAAATAAAATAAAGGAACAACAAATAAATATATAGTTAAAGTCAAATAATACAAAAACAATCACACATTAAAAGCCAGATTGAAGAGGTGAGTTTTTGTGAGTATTTTAAAGGTGGTGAGGTCAGAGCAGTCTCTGATGGGTTGTGGGAGTGAGTTCCAGAGGGAGGGGGCAGCGACGGAGAAGGCTCTGTCCCCCCAGGTCCGGTGATTGATGTGGGATAGGATGTTGGCTTCTGATGAGCGGAGGCAGCGGGAAGGGGTGTGGTGGTGCAGCAGGTCTGTGAGGGGGGGGGCTAATTGTTGAGGGCTTTGTGAGTAATCAGGAGGATGTCGATTCTTTGACGGACGGGGAGCCAGTGGAGGTTCTGGAGGACGGGAGTGATGTGGTCTCGGGAGCGGGTGTGGGTGAGGAGGCGGGCAGCAGAGTTCTGGATATGTTGGAGTTTATTGAGGAGGTTGGATGGTATGCCGTAGAGGATGCTATTGCAGTAGTCGAGTCGTGAAGTGATGAATGCTCGAATCAGGGTTTCAGCAGCGGAGGAGGAGAGTGATGGGCGGAGACGGGCAATGTTTTTGAGGTGGAAAAAGGCGGTCCTGGTGATGTGATTGATGTGGTGGTTGAATTTGAGCTGACTGTCGAAGATGACTCCGAGGTTGCGGATGTGAGGGGGGGGGGGGATAGAGTGTGGCTGTCAATGGTGAAGTTGAAATTCTGGATGTCTTTGATACGGGATGGGGGGCCGATGATGATGTCTGATTTGGCACTGTTCAGTTGGAGATAGTTTGTTTGCATCCATGCTTTTATTTCTGAGAGACAGTTGGTGAGAGTGGAGTGTGTTGTGGGGGTGATGGTTTTTGTTGAGATATAAAGTTGGATGTCATCGGCGTCGCAGTAAAATTGAAGGTTGTGGCGACAAATTATTTTGCCAAGGGGGAGCATATAGAGGATCAAGAGGAGGGGGCCAAGCACTGAACCCTGGGGGACGCCTTGGGACAGAGGAGCAGTGGAGGAGGTGCAGTTGTTGATGTTGATAAACTGATGTCTGTCGCTGAGGTAGGATTTCAGCAGGAGAGTGCAGTGTCGGTGATGTTGAGTGATGATTCGAGGAGGGACAGCAGGATGGTGTGGTTGATGGTGTTGAATGCTGCGGTGAGGTCGAGGAGGATGAGGATGTTCAGGTTGTCGGAGTCAGAGGAGAGGAGGAGGTCGTTTGTGATTTTCAGAAGGGCTGTTTCTGTGCTGTGTTTTGATCGGAAACCGGATTGAAAAGCTCAAAGAGGTCATTGGAGCTGAGGTGGGATTTAAGTTGTGAGGCAACGACACGTTCAAGTCTTTATGACAGAAAGGGGAGATTTGAGATGGGCCGGAAGTTGGACACGATGTCAGGTGTGAGTCCAGATCTTTGAGAGAGGGGGGAACTGATCCAGATCTGAGGGAGGAGTTAATGGTGGTGGCGATGAGTTGGGAGATGGCAGGGAGGCTCTCTTTAACACATTTGGAAGGCAATGGGTCAAGTGTGCAGGTGGAGTTAATTCCGATGAAGTCGGACAGTTGCATGGGGGTCACAGGGGAGAAGTGGGACAGGGGCTGTGAGGTGAAGGGGGGAGCCAGGAGGGGAGGTGGGGGGTGCTGATGAGGGTGTCAGATTGCTGTAAATGTTGCTGATTTTGGTTTGGAAAAACGAGAGGAAGGAGTTGCACTGTTCTGTGGTGAAGGACGAGGTGGTGTTGTCACAGGGTTTGAGAAGTTTGCTGATGGTGGAGAACAGACGCTTGGGGTTGCTGGAGCCAGACTGGATGAGTTGTGAGTAGTAATTAGACCGGGCTGCTTTGAGTGCGTTGCTGTACTGCTGGAGATAGTCTTTGTAGATTTGAAGATGGACTGTTAGTGTGGTTTTCTTGTGTTGGCGTTCAAGTTGACGTTTCCTTGATTTCATTTGGCGGAGTTCGGGTATACCAGGGGGCGGAGTGTATGAAAGAGACATTTTTTGTTTTTGTGGGGGCCAGTTCATTGAGACAGAAGGAGAGGGTGCTGTTATAATAGTCCACAAGTTCAGATGGGTTTTCAGAAAGTGGGGGGGGAGACAGACATCTTGCAGGTAATGGAGGCAGTGATTGCTGAAGGTGAGATGGATTTGAGATTTCTGTAGGTGATTGTGCGTTTTTGCTTTTGGGCGGGGATGGGGATGTTGATGTCCATGATGATGGCCAGGTGATCAGAGATGTGGAGATTGAGGCTGGACAGATGATGGATGGTGAGACCAGTGGAGCAGACCAAGTCCAGGATGTGACCACGGCTGTGTGTTGGGAAGTCGATGTGTTGAGAGAAGTTGCAGCAGTGAAGGGTTTCCTTCAATTCAGAGGCATATTTGCAGGTTGGGTCGTCAACATGAATGTTAAAATCACCTAAGAGGAGAACAGATGGGGATATGGCAGAAAGCTGAGTGAGAATGTCAGAGAGGTCGGAGAGAAAAAAGGGGTTTGGCTTCGGGGGACGGTAGATGATGGCTGTGACCAGGGGAGTGGGACCAGAGAGTTTGAAGATCAGGTGTTCAAATGAAGAAACATCAGGGGTTATGGTAGCCTTTTATGGTAGCCTTTATTTCCTTTCTGATAATTGCAGCTATACCACCACCCCGCCCTTGTGGGCGAGGTTTGTCGATGTATGTGAATCCTGCTGGGGTGATTTGATTTAAAGAAAAATAGTCCAGGGTTTTTTGCCACGTTTCGGTCGGATACAGAAAATTAAATGTCTTTAATTAATTAATTCAGAATGTGGCTTTTATTATGGATGGAGCGTGTGTTGAGCAGGGCTGCTCTGAGGTGACCTTGCATTGGGGGGGGTTGTGTGGACCGGGGGAGTGGAACGAGATTGGTCAGATTCACGTGTTGTTTGTTGTGATGGCGTAGTGTGGGCGTGTGACAGGACCGAATGGACGGGATGGAGTGTGGAGACGTGGAATGAAATAAAAACGTACGACCAGAGCCTCTGTGTGGAGGACGGCGTTTGCGGAGTATTTAATTATCTGCGAGGATGTCCATGCAGTCCGGAGGCAGGCGGTTATTAAAGGAGTGGAGATCTGACAGGGAGTAGAGCGGCGGCATGATCCAGTGAAGTGGTGCTAGCACGGAGCTAGCTAATGCTGGGGCCCCAGGCAGCAGAGACCAGGAGCCGGATGACCGTGGAAGAAGGAGCGGTGTGAGTCCAGGTAAAATGAGAAGGATAATCCACAGCATATCAGGAGAATAATTCCAGTGGTTTCCGGAGGAGAATCGTATGAGGGGCTGACAGCCTGGTGCAGAGGCCGGGGGACCAGCCTACTAGCTTGTTAGCTAGCTTGATAGCCACCGGCTGTAGGCGGCAGGGATAGACGATGTCAGCGGGGAAGCCGGCTGATCGCAGCGGGATGGGAAGACCCACACAAGCCGCGGAGTTAGGTGGAGTTAGGGTGGAGTTGGGGTGGAGACAGAAATGTTAGCTCAGCAGACTTCAGGGAGCCGTGGAGCATCTAGGAAGCAGCCTGCTAGGTCCGACAATGCTAGCTAGCTAGCGGGCTAGGGACCGGTGAGCAGGAAAGAGCCAGCAGGTAGGAGATGACAACACAAAGTTCTGTGTCGATTCAATATAGAGATGCTGCTAGTTTTGCTGATGACTGACGTTTCAAAAGTAGAGAGCCAGACAGGAGAGGTTCTGATCTGGACTAAAGTACAATATTTGGGGCGGAGGAGCGGCGAACAAACAACGCCAGCACCCTCGGCGACCCGGGAAAACTTAAAAAAAAACTTTAAAAATGTAAATGTTTCTTCACTGTCACATTATAATAAATAACTGCCTTTGCTTTGCTTTGACTCACACAGCCTCAGTCACTTAATCACCTCGTCCACTGTGTGTGTGCCTCTCTGTGACAAGCTAAACATTCACGTAGGTCATCATGTCACAGTCTAATCTGTAATCACAAAAGTAGAGAAAGGAGTGGGAATCAAACCCTGAGTTTAAAGGATGGTTGAAGCCATTTATTGGAGATGACACACAGGCATACTGCCTTTATTGTAAGGGCGATTTCTACTAAAAACTATTAAAACTATTTCTACTTTCTACTTTGTCTAATAGAGACATTTCTGATCCACTGTCGTCTGGATTTACTCTGGTGGTTTTAAGTTTTGATCCTTGAAGGGGGTGGAACGTTTTTTTTACCGCCATTACCAACACACTCTCACTCCCTAAGCGTCCAGGAGCGACGTTTGGTCAGTGTCCGTGGCATCCAGTTGTGACGCTCCTAGGCTCCTTCAGCGTCATAAAGGGACGCAGATAGCTTTCAACTGATTGCAATGTATTCCCATCTGCGGCGGGATTTGACGCTCATGGAAGCACGGCATTCGTTTGTGTCGACTGCCCTTAAAGGCAATGTGAGCGTCCATTCTCATTGGATAACGGAGAATTGTACACCCGGAAGTAAGTATTCCTCTTACTGTCGATTGATTTTACTGTGATATCTGCACTACTCATCGACTAAAAAACACCAGATTATCCTTGTTAATTACACAACATTGATTGGTTGAAATTGTGTGCAATGCTTTTGTATTTTTTCCCTTCAATTCGGAGAAACAAATATTTTTTCGGAGTAAAGGATGGCAGAAGACACTACACTACCCAGAATCCCCAGCTATCGTTTGGACTACACCATGTGCTCTGTTTGACAAACCCCGTTTTTTTTCACCATTCATTCCAATGGCTGGCGTCTATGTCACGTGATCTTCAAATTTCTCCCTGCAGAAAAAGAAAAGATGGCCGAACTTCGTTTTATTCTCGGTGGAAAATGCCTATTTTAAAGTTAGTTTGGCCATTAAAATGCGTTTTGATGTCATTTGATGCGAGAAATATGAGTTGTTATTTCAGATTATATGTGCAGTGGATGTACATGATCTTTAGTTTGCTAGTTATTACGAAGATTACTTCAGGAAATCGCGACGTTTTCATTGTTACCAAGGTGGTTGCTAGGGACGCTGCTATCGATATTATTTCTGTTATGTTGTGTAACTGTTTAATGGTGTTATCTTTATTGCTACCCCCTTCCCCGTCAATGTATAGTGTTGGTCCACAGCGCAAACATATTAGTTTAACAAAATCCGCAATTCCAGTCTCACATCTCAGAGCACATCGTCATAAACAAATACCGGAAACAGACCGAAAACATTTTTTAAAAATAAAATAATACTTTATTCCGAGTGTGCTTGCTTTTCTCTTTGAAAGTCATCACATAACGGCATTGTAATACACGGTTCGGCTGCATTAAATAATACATATCTGCCGTAGTTCTGTATTTATTTAGTTCTGTATTATCGTGGATCATAAATATATCAGCCATTAAACAACATCTTACATTTCTTTTCACACAATACGTCTCCTTGCAGTATCAACACTAATTCGGCTGACTTTTATATTTGATCCAATTGGTAGATAGGCTGTATTTACACCATAAAGGTGCACAGCTGATAGAAAGGGACACCTAGTGGTCAAAGCATGTTATTGAATTTCATTATGTTTATTATTAGATATTAATAGGATCCCTATAAAGTATATTCATTACTCGTTATTCTCTACTAATAGTTAATTAAAGACGGTATATAATGACTATATTTACCCATTTTGAACACAGCAAACTATCCAGAGGACCACAAGTGCATTGCTTGAAATGGATTTTGCTTTGGAGAGACAAAAAAGGCACAGTGCCATCTAGTGGCCTTATTGAGAACAGGCTTAACCAAGGCATCACCTGAAAGCTTATTTTCTGCTCTTTCAATAGGTTGGCTCAGTTTGTCTTTACCATGAACTGTCACAGAGATATTCAATCAGAAAGAGAATGATGGCACCTGATCCAGACAGAATGTGTGAGTTTTTTTCATATAGGGGGTTGCATTGTTTGGACCCTCACTGTAGCTTTCCAGTAGCTAGTTGACCGGGTTGTCCACCCAGGTTGTGATCCTTGAAGGTCCTAGATATCATTTCTGGTGGACAACCTTTTACAACATTCCATGTCTGTAAAATGACTTTGCCCCCTGGGTATAACAAAAATGACAGGAAACATAAAACATATTATTGCAGAACAAGTGTGTTATTTATGAAAGCGGTGTGTTTGTGTTTTTAGGGGCTGTAGATATCATTATTTTGTAATTGTAATGTTTTTTTTTATTTCAACAGTGAGCTACAAAGACAATCAGAGAATGAACAGTATGAAGTTCATCAACATTGAAATATATACTATTATCAAAATAATATTGAACTGTTATCAAAACGTAGTGCAACTGTAGAAGCTTGCTCTGTTGTCTCACTGAAAGAATAACTTTTACCACGTTTTTACAGACAATATTGAGAGATAAATAGTAGCAGTTCTCACTATGTGTTAAATATCTTTGCCTTCAATACATTACATTAGAAAGCTGACAAAGTCATATTTCTAATTATCTAAATGTAACTTTTTGCATGGAATAAACCCTCAACTTAAGTGATGTGTAGGTGATCTAGTATTTAGTATTGTTTAATGGAATGTATAGCAGTGTATTCAAGTCAATACTTCATTTATTTAAACCAATATCTTTCTTGATTCTTTGTACAATTATGAAAAAAAGAGTCTTTGTACCTGAGCGAGTCACAATAGTCCGATATATAAGCATGAATAACAAACAACGAAGGCCGGCTTCAAGTTGTGTTTCCTGGATGAGCTGAGCAGGCAGAGTCCCTGTAGCTAGCTTCACGGAGCAGCTAGCAGAGAGACGAGAAGCTAACAGCAGCAGTCACTTGACAGAGCCGTCACTCATTGTGACCACGCCCTAATTTATGCACAAACTTTAAGACCTAATATAAATAAAATGGTCGTGTTAGAAAACAATTCACTCACAGATCCATAATCATGAAGGTGGAATCTAACTATATTCATAATAATATGTATTGCATCCATGGGTAGAAACTAATGCTGTCAAAATTATGGCGTTAACGGCGGTAATGCATTTTTTGAATTAATTGGGTTAAAATATTTAACGCATTTAACGCATGTGCAGAATGGCCCGCCCCATACATCCCACCAGTGGCAGCGTCAGGGTATGGCTGGGGTAGGCTACACCCATACCAAGAAATGGCATAGCTCCATCATGAAAAATGATGTTAAAGTAAGCAAAATAAAGTCTGCCAACTCGCGGAGTAAATTGCACAGACAGCAGTTAGTAAGATTGATTTCAGTAGCCACGGTTTTGAAAACGTTTGTCACGTAGTGATCGTCTTCTCAATAGAACATCTTTGATCATGTCTTCTGGCCAATCAGAATCAAGATAACGGCGTGGTGTTGTTGCAGGAAGTCCCAACGGAGAATACTTTTGCTGTAGTACAGGGGTGCACATAACTGGTACGCAGGTTATGTGCATAATCTGAAATGCGTACCGTCACTTGTGTCTCAAAGCGCATTTGCGTACCGACGTACTTGTGAAGCTTTTCCAGAAGGTGGTTCGATCACCGGACGACAGAGTCGGTCTCCGTGTGCACAGACAGGGCTGCTGTTAACGTCGGTCTGTTCAACGGAACTGTGCCAACTGGGTTATTGTATGAGTCAAATGTACAACTTGCAAATGTTGTATTGTCAAATTGCCATATTAAAACATCAGCTGCAATTCACGACATGAAGAAGGCAGTCTCTGCAGAGCATAGGCTACAGGCTAAAGGAGATGCCGTTATTTCCAACATTCTTTACCATTCCTTCAAGTATGTGATGCCTTTGATCTGCTGATGTACAGGAGGAAGAGGATACACTGTCTGTCTAGTTGGCTTACATAACGGTTAAAGTTTACAGCCTAAAAAACATGGAGCATTTTTTCCCCTTTTATTCATTTTTATGTCAATTTGCACATTTCATGGTGACGCTCAGCCTCTCCCCTTAACTCCTAACAGTCATCATGGTGACGCTCAGCCTCTCCCCTTAACTCCTAACAGTCATCATGGTGACGCTCAGCCTCTCCCCTTAACTCCTAACAGTCATCATGGTGACGCTCAGCCTCTCCCCTTAACTCCTAACAGTCGTCATGGTGATGCTCAGCCTCTCCCCTTAACTCCTAACAGTCATCATGGTGACGCTCAGCCTCTCCCCTTAACTCCTAACAGTCATCATGGTGACGCTCAGCCTCTCCCCTTAACTCCTAACAGTCGTCATGGTGATGCTCAGCCTCTCCCCTTAACTCCTAACAGTCATCATGGTGACGCTCAGCCTCTCCCCTTAACTCCTAACAGTCATCATGGTGACGCTCAGCCTCTCCCCTTAACTCCTAACAGTCGTCATGGTGATGCTCAGCCTCTCACCTTAACTCCTAACAGTCATCATGGTGACGCTCAGCCTCTCCCCTTAACTCCTAACAGTCATCATCATGGTGACGCTCAGCCTCTCCCCTTAACTCCTTAACTCAGCCTCTCCCCTTAACTCCTAACAGTCATCATGGTGACGCTCAGCCTCTCCCCTTAACTCCTAACAGTCATCATGGTGACGCTCAGCCTCTCCCCTTAACTCCTAACAGTCATCATGGTGACGCTCAGCCTCTCCCCTTAACTCCTAACAGTCATCGTCATGGTGACGCTCAGCCTCTCCCCTTAACTCCTAACAGTCATCGTCATGGTGACGCTCAGCCTCTCCCCTTAACTCCTAACAGTCATCGTCATGGTGATGCTCAGCCTCTCCCCTTAACTCCTAACAGTCATCGTCATGGTGATGCTCAGCCTCTCCCCTTAACACCTAACAGTCATCATCATGGTGATGCTCAGCCTCTCCCCTTAACTCCTAACAGTTATCATCATGGTGATGCTCAGCCTCTCCCCTTAACTCCTAACAGTCATCATCATGGTGACGCTCAGCCTCTCCCCTTAACTCCTAACAGTCATCGTCATGGTGATGCTCAGCCTCTCCCCTTAACTCCTAACAGTCATCATCATGACAACCACAACACAGAGAAATACTGATAGAAAGGTGTGTAGTTGTTGATGCATTGCTGACAGAGGAAACTACATTAGAATACAGATTTAAGAAATATCAGTTTTGAGCATGTTTTGTCTTGACTATATTACAACTATATTATAATAAAAATAATATAGTATTTATATTATTGAATTGATTTTGATTATGATTATTATTATTAGTAGAAGTAGTTTATTTTCATTAATTATATTGTAATCTTTTTGAGGCTAGTATTTGGCAGGAAACGCAGACGTACCTGTAAGCGCATACTGAACGACACGCATGCACATTTACCTCACTGTGTACAAAAGTAATTGTGTTGATAATAATAATAAACAGGAATTATATTTGAAAGTAGCCAACTTTGTTTCCAAAAGAAAATGTGGGGAGGGGGCCTCATCTCACAATGTCGCCCCAAGTTGGCCAGGGTATATATAATATATGTATATAATCTACTGTATTTGAGATGTGCTTCCACTGGAAAGTGTTTCTTTAATAAGCCCAGCTGCTCCCCAGGTGATGGATAAATACGGAGAGTTCTACGGCCACGACCGCATCAGTGAGCTGCTGGGGATGGACAAGGCTGCTCTGGACTTCAGCGACTCACACAAGAAGAGGAAGCCCCGCAGAGACAGCTCCCTGGCTGCTGTGTGAGTACACTGCGAACATTATATGCAGACACAGACGTGGTTCAGACGTATTAGAAAATAGACCTATATAGACTATATACAGTGTGTGTGTGTGTGTGTGTGTGTGTGTGTGTGTGTGTGTGTGTGTGTGTGTGTGTGTGTGTGTGTGTGTGTGTGTGTGTGTGTGTGTGTGTGTGTGTGTGTGTGTGTGTGTGTGTGTGTGTGTGTGTGTGTGTGTGTGTGTGTGTGTGTGTGTGTGTGTGTGTGTGTGTGTGTGTGTGTGTGTGTGTGTGTGTGTGTGTGTGTGTGTGTGTGTGTGTGATATAACATGTTTAGGTGTCCTGAGCCATTCAGGTCCAGCACTTGTTTCCCTCACAGTTTACAAGATGTACAGCAGCAACGCTACAACAACATGAGCAAAACATCAGTTACAGTTATAGTACCAACAGTGAAAGTTATCATAGTTCAGAATAACTTTGTTGGGTTAATGTATTATCACTTGACCATAATTATTAATGCATGCATGCTGAATTCTCAAGCCATAAAAGTACATTTGATCATAATGTTGTAATAGTAATCTCAATCTGCAAAGTAACTTGCCATGTTTGAGAACAAATGTAGTGGAGAAAAAACGTTGGCTTGTACTTAAGTGTAAGTATGAATCAATGTTTATTTATAGCCCAACATCACAAATGTTACATTTGTCTCAGTGGACTTCACAGTTTGTACAGAATATCAGTATGACAATACGACACCCTCTGTTCTCAGACCCTCTGTCCTCAGACCCTCTGTCCTCAGACCCTCTGTCCTTAGACCCTCTGTCCTTAGACCCTCACATCGTACAAGGAAAAACTTCCGAAGAAAACCCACAGTTTAAAGGGAACATGGGAGAAACCTCAGGGAGAGCAGCAGAGGAGGGATCCCTCTCCCAGGACGGACAGACGTGCAATAGATGCCGTGTGTAAATTGAAAAGATAATACATTTGCAACATAGGTAGTCCAGATGTTTGGAAATGCATGTGTGTATCATAGGAAGATGAATCCACGAGGATGTGAACAATCCTGTGGGAGCCATCAGGGAAGTAGTATGGTGAGAGTCAGGCAGGACCGCAGAGACAGGTTCAGCCACGACTCGAAGTCCAGGACTCAGATCAGGACTCAGGACCCAGGACCGCAGGATCATCCATGACTCCGGATCCCGGCGTATATAGACACCAAAAAGAAAGACATGTGGGGAAGCTGGGTTAATCGGAACATGAGAGTACACAGGTACAGACAGAGAGAAGGAAGAAGTGAGATGTCCCCATGAGAGTACACGGGTACAGACAGAGAGAAGGAAGAAGGAAGATGTCCCCCGACAAACTAAGCCTATATCAGCAAAACTAGGGGCTGAATCTAATCAGCCCTAACTATAAGCTTTATCAAAAAGGAAGGTCTTAAGCGCACTCTTAAAAACGGATAGGGTGTCTGCCGCCCGAACACAAACTGAAGCTGATTCCACAAATGTGGAGCTTGATAAGAAAAGGCTCTGGCTCCCATTGTACTTTTAGAGACTCTAGGAACAACCAACAACCCTGCATTCTTGGAACGCAATGCCCTAGTAGGACAGTGGGGTATAATGAGTTCTTTAAGGTAAGATGGCGCCTGCCCATCAGTAATAAATGGTATCACACCTCTTCCCCTCTGTTCAGGCTGAACTCCATTGATGTCAAGTACCAGATCTGGAAGCTGGGGGTTGTATTCACAGACAATGTAAGTATGTAGAGGCCTAAAATCATTTAGCAGCCCAATCTGGCTCCGTCACTTGGATGCACTGCTCAATTTCCCCCTCACAAATAACAGGGTCTACGTCTCTCAGAAAACGGATTGAAATGAAGCACACTAATACTACATGGCACTACATGGCTTTCCACATAACTCCATAATAATAATGTGTTCCATTGAGTTGAATAGGGTTGCAGCTGTCACTGATGTGGTTTACAGATAGGTTAAATATGTTGAAATTGTATACATTTTGTATTTATTGTCGCGGCATGGACAGCAGCAAATAGTGAAGAAAACTATTGAGACTATTATTCTGTATTATTTAAAAACAATTGTTTTGAACATCTTCTACACTGAACAAAAATATAAATGCAACACTTTTGTTTTTGCTCCCATTTTTCATGAGATGAACTCAAAGATCTAAAACATTTTCTATAAACACAAAATAACCATTTCTCTCAACTATTGTTCACAAATCTGAAAGAATGTGTGACAGTGAGCACTTCTCCTTTGCCGAGATAATCCATCCCACCTCACAGGTGTGGCACATCAAGATGCTGATTAGACAGCATGCTTATTGCACAGGTGTGCCTTAGGCTGGCCACAATAAAAGGCCACTCTGAAACGTGCAGTTTTGCTTTATTGGGGGGGTCTGGGGGGGTCCGAAAACCAGTCAGTATCTGGTGTGACCACCATTTGCCTCACGCAGTGCAACACATCTCCTTCATAGAGTTGATCAGGTTGTTGATTGTGGCCTGTGGAATGTTGGTCCACTCCTCTTCAATGGCTGCCAAGTTGCTGGATATTGGCAGGAACTGGAACACGCTGTCGTATACGCCGATCCAGAGCATCCCAAACATACTCAATGGGTGACATGTCCGGTGAGTATTAGGGCTGTAGCGATACACTAATCTCACGATACGATACGATACACGATATTCAGCCAACGATACGATATATATCACGATATTCAGCCAACGATACGATACGATTCGATATAATTCGATACACTTATATCATTTTCTGAAAGATTTTAAAGGAACAGTGTGATTTTGGTGACATCTTGTGAGTGTTCCATTGACTTGGATTGAATTAATTCAACTGAAAACTGAAAGCATCAATTATACAATATATGGCTCTGACAGAGAGTCTCCAGCTTGCAAATGCTGGACAAAATGAATCAAAAGATGTGGTGAGAAAATGAGTTTCATTTATTGAAACAGTGCAAACTGTAGCTTACAAGCCTTTGAAACGTAAGTACATAAAGTGCAGTATCACAATGGACAATGGAGAATGAAAAGGTGCAGTCGGTGGCCTGTTCTGAACAGATTATTTTACAGCATGTTTAGCTTAACACAGAATATGAGGTAGCCAATAATTCCAGTCACTAAGAACAACATTTAATGTAAAATGTACCTGCCAATAATTCAAGTCCAAAGGAGTAACATGTAAGCCAAAAACACTAAACAGAAAGGCTCCTCTCTACATAACTGCATCTACATTCTCTTCAGATTTTTGTTCAGGAATATAATCTGATCAACGTGGTCTGGGAGAAGTGCACTTCTCTGAGCAGTGACGATATCTCCGGCGGTAGAGAAGACCCTCTCCGAGGAGACACTAGTGCCAGGGATGCACAGGTACCTTTTAGCAAGGTGTGACAAGAGTGGATACTCATACTGGTGCTCCTTCCACCAGACCAGTGGATCTTCTTTCACTTCCAAGAGGTCTGCCTCCTTGGAGCGGGTCATCTGCTCCTTGGTCTGGTTCTCTTGGGTTGTGCTCCACCACCGTATCGTTCACCACCAAGAAGGGCAGCCAGTGGACAAGACGGCTTTGGATTCCTGGGTGGAGGATGCTGACCTTCAAATAAATAAACAATAAAAACAAAAACACATTATTTATAGTTAATCACATTCCATAATTCCTACTCAGAGGTTCAGACAACACAGTGTGCTTCACTGGATAACAATGGGTGATACTGACCTTGACTGCTCTCTCCTTCCTTGAATCGCACACCATCATCTACAGTCTCTTCTCCGGATGCCATCCCCTCATCATCAGCGCTACCATTACATGTTCCTGTGCCCTCTTCGACCACACTCCAAAGGGACAACTCAATGAAATAGGTCAACATGAAATGAGCTTTCACTGCAATAAATCTTTTAATTAGTGTATTTAAAATCTAACGTTGTAGTATTTATGCTTTTCAAACAATTTAATATTTATGCATTTTAAACGGTTAACGTTGTAGGATTTGCCTTTTAAACATTGAACAATGTATTATTTAGGCCTATGCTTACTCTCACCAGGAGATGTTACATAGGATACAAGGCCACGGGTTAAACCTAGCAGTACCATCACTGCCTTACGTCTGATGGCATCGGCTGATCCTGAGCCTCTGCAATCAGTCCATCATAAACTTCCTGTCTTTGGTTCTCAGTCAGGAAGGGAAGTCTTTTGAATCTTGGATCCATTGCTGAACATGCATGGAGAGTTGCCCTGAGGTCGATTTACCTCTTCTGAAGATCCCCAGACATGGCAGCCTTCATCTCTTTTATGACTGCAGATTCACCTTCGATCGGTTTCAGTCCATTGATCAGTGTGTCCTGGAGGGGTGCGATGACTGACAGCGTGGGGGTCTTCTCCTTGGACATGTACTGTGTAGCCTCCTTCATGGGCTTCAGCGCGCTGACTACTTCTTCAGCTGTTGTCACGTCTGACTCAGTCAGTGTGCACAGATCCTTCTCGGGCTTCCTCACCTCACTCGAGAGCAGGGCTGCACAGATGGCCGGTTGTTGCTCAAGGAATCTTTCCAGCATGTCGTGTGCACTGTTCCACCTGTAGTTAAATAAAAGTAAGAAACTTTATTTATAGATTTATTTAAATGTATTTATTAATGACAAAATAAATTGGTAATAAAAACAAAATAAACAATTGAAAAGTAACTACGCACAAACCTTGTAACCTCGTCCGTCATCAGCTTGTGCTCTGGTAGTTGTAGAAGCCTCTGCTTCTCTTTCAGCATGTGGTTGGCTGTGGTCCTTCGTCTGAAGAAGTTCACAATGCGTCTCACTCTTCCCAACAGGCGTGCGACTGCTGTTATTTTGAGGGCACGTTGTGCAGCCAGATTTAGGGTGTGTGCGTAGCGTTTGACGTGAAGTGTGAACGCTGCCTCCTCAGCTGCTATTGTCATATTTGACGCGTTGTCAGTGACAATTACTGGATCCTTTTCTGTGGTTTGCCACTCAGCTTTTCTTAGATGTTCTGCCAGGTTGCGTCCGGTGTGGCTCTCGGGCATGTCCCTGGTTTGTAATACATACGCAACAAGCTCCCATTCCTCGTTAATAAAGTGGGCCGTGATGGTGACATGTGCTTCAGTTGTTCGCGAGGTCCACCCATCGCAGGTCAGGGCAACTCTCTCCGCTTTACCCAGGGAGGCTTTGACGTGTGCCTTTGTCTGAGCATGCAGCCTGGGAACGCAAACCTTGGTGAGGTGTTGGCGGATTGGAACAGGATAGCGGGGCTCCATGGCGTTCACCATGCGCCGAAAGCCTATGTTTTCCACCACGGAATAAGGTCTCAAATCCTGACGATTAAAGTAGGCAATGGACTCTGTAATCTTCTGCGACCTTGGTGAAGTATATGGGAACTTGTGGGAACAACCGCCATCGCTGTCCAGCACGGTTTGTTTGGGTCACGCCGCGGCCGCAGCTTCTTGAGTTCCTCAGTTAGCACTACCTTGTCCGGGTGGTGACGTTGTAGGTGGGTTCGTAGGTTAGTGGTATTTCCAGAGTATTTCACGTTTGTGTGACACAGCTTGCAAACCGCCATAGTTTTATCTAAAGTGTCGCTTTCCTTCTTCTTTTTAAAGCCGAAGTGCTCCCACACATCTGCTTTTAAGCACGAAGGTAATGGGGTTCAATGTTTGCTGCCATTCTCCTGAACCGCTTCGCACTCACTGCGAGAAGAAGACACCGGCGTCTGTGTATCTAGAAATGCTCTACAGCGACACTAGCGGCTCGGCTGGCTGACGTAATCGCTCTTCATGCAAAGCGAACGGGGGGGAATGGGCAGCGAGCAGAGTGCCAGGCGGAACGCGGGGGATTTGAATGGGACTTAATGTATCGATACCCGCGGCTGAAATATCGATACTTTCTCGGGAAACAAAATATCGATATATATCGCAGGATCGATTAAATTGCACAGCCCTAGTGAGTATGCTGGCCATGCAAGAACTGGGATGTTTTCAGCCTCCAGGAATTGTGTACAGATCCTTGCAACATGGGGCGTGCATTATCATGCTGCAACATGAGGTGATGGTCGTGGACGAATGGCACAACAATGGGCCTCAGGATCCCGTCACGGTATCTCTGTGCATTCACAATGCCATCAATAAAATGCACCTGTGTTCGTCGTCCATAACATACGCCTGCCCATACCATAACCCCACCACCACCATGGGCCACTCGATTCACAACATTGACATCAGAAAACCGCTCACCCACACAACGCCACACACGCTGTCTGCCATCTGCCCAGAACAGTGAAAACCGGGATTCATCCGTGAAGAGAACACCTCTCCAATGCGCCAGACGCCATCGATTGTGAGCATTTTCCCACTCAAGTTGGTTACGACGACGAACCGGAGTCAGGTGGAGACCCCGATGAGGACGACGAGCATGCAGATGAGCTTCCCTGAGACGGTTTCTGACAGTTTGTGCAGAAAATCTTTGGTTATGCAAAGCGATTGTTGCAGCAGCTGTCCGAGTGGCTGGTCTCAGACGATCTTGGAGGTGAACATGCTGGATGTGGAGGTCCTGGGCTGGTGTGGTTACACGTGGTCTGCGGTTGTGAGGTCGGTTGGATGTACTGCCAAATTCTCTGAAACACCTTTGGAGACGGCTTATGGTCGAGAAATGAACATTCAATTCACGGCAACAGCTCTGGTGGACATTCCTGCTGTCAGCATGCCAATTGCACGCTCCCTCAAAACCTGCGACATCTGTGGCATTGTGCTGTGTGATCAAACTGCACGTTTCAGAGTGGCCTTTTATTGTGGCCAGCCTAAGGCACACCTGTGCAATAAGCATGCTGTCTAATCAGCATCTTGATATGCCACACCTGTGAGCTGGGATGGATTATCTCGGCAAAGGAGAAGTGCTCACTATCACACATTGTTTCAGATTTGTGAACAATATTTGAGAGAAATGGTTATTTTGTGTTTATAGAAAATGTTTTAGATCTTTGAGTTCATCTCATGAAAAATGGGAGCAAAAACAAAAGTGTTGCATTTATATTTGTGTTCAGTGTAGAAAAAAATGTCAAGACATTAATGATATATTCATACATATATTCATATGCATCAATCAGGGCTTGTGTTCTGCTTTATTGTCCCACTGTTGTCTCGATAGAATAAGTTCTGGTCCAGTTTATACCTTATTCTGAGATCATTAACAGTCATTTCAGATCACATTTGTATGAACGGATTCAGTCACACATTGAGCAGTGCATGACCTTCCTGTGTCTCCCTGCTCCCTGCAGTCCTTCCTGTATCTGGCCTGGTATATGACCATGTCCATCCTGGGTCACTATAACAACTTCTTCTTCGCTGCCCATCTGCTCGACATCGCCATGGGCTTCAAGACGCTACGCACCATCCTGTCTTCAGTTACACATAATGGAAAGCAGGTAAACCAGTCCCTACTCAGCTGCAGTGTAGTATTAGTATATAAGAGTACTGCACACATGTTCCTGCATGTACTCACCTGCAACATCTGTAAGTAATACATACTGAAGTAGAAATAGTCAGCCCTCACATACAAACAGAACAGAACACGTTTTGAAAGTACTCTCTCTACTACATGTAAATGGTCTGCAAAGGCTAACATCCCTGTGTTCCTCCAGAGGGAGATTCTCTCCCACACTTCCATTCGACTCCTTTGTTTACTTCCATAACATAGTGACATCACTGCATAACACTCATGCTTCTATTGGCCACATTGTACGCTAAGGGGCTGTACAACTCTAAGAGGTTGACCAATCACAACAAATACACCCAGATAACCAATCAGAGCAGACTGGGCTCTGGTTTCAGACAGAGGGGGAAAAGATCAATGAACCTGAAACTATTTGAAGGCTTCATATTAAACAACATTATATGCTGATGACAAACATATTCACTTCAAATATGTACAGTATGATATTGCAGCTTACTTGTGAAGCTGGTCAAAACCTGCCCTGGTAGTTCAACTAAAATGTGTATAACATTAACTTGGATTTGTAAAATTAAATGATGATATAATTATAAAATCTTATAATGTTTCTGCAGTACTTACAGGCATATGCAGTCCAAACGTACCCAGGCACAGTAGAGTGATGAAGTGTTACAGCCACCATGCAGCGAGAGAGAGGGTTTTGTTCTAAAATGATACACAGGACTATTTGTATACTTCCCTAAATGACACCAACACAGACAAAATCAATTCCATGTCCTGATAGACAGATCAACCATTATATCCACCATCTCGTACATATTTCCTGAAGGCCATCTCACACTCATGTTACTACACAGACATTAGTGATATATATGGCCTGGAGATAACAGTGTGGTGTTGTTATGCACCAGAGCCTGACTCCTCTCCCGTCTGCAGCTGGTGTTGACAGTGGGGCTGTTGGCAGTGGTGGTGTACCTCTACACAGTAGTGGCCTTCAACTTCTTCCGGAAGTTCTACAACAAGAGTGAAGATGGAGAACTGCCAGACATGAAGTGTGACGACATGTTGACAGTAAGTATGAGACGGGTGTAGCTTTTAGATGCTGCAGTGCAGTGTTACTTCCTGGAAGGCAAGCACAGCTGACCTGGTTACAGTGGCTCCAAGCAGCATCTGAGCATAACGGTACAAAGTTAACCCCAAGCTGACCTTTGAGCAATACAACACAGGAATAATGTCACAAATCATAAAATAACGAAAAAAGTGTTGCAGAGTTGTCTCAAGTGCCCACATGGTTACCAATATTGGAGGTAAAAAAAGGCCTCCACGTGTTATTGTAAGGGACACTTCTGTTGCAATGGAAATCAGGACTCAGAGAGACACGGGAGGAGCAGGAGTTCTGAATGTCAAACACTGGGATTTATTGAGAGATCCAACGGCCGGGAGCATTGGCAAGGTTTTCACACGACTTCCTCATGTGAATCCCAAGCCAACACTCAAGGTTACACAGAAACACAGCGCAAATCTACACAGAGAATATAGGAGGCGCCTATATCCGCGCTCTTTCCATCCTAATCGATCACACATGTTTAGAGACAAAGAAAGTCTGTTAAAGTCATCTGCGCAGTTGGCCACACTCCCCCCCAGGAAGGCAGGACCTTTGACCTGTGTCCTGCTCTAAGCTGCAGGCAGGACACAGAGGAAAACACTCAAATTCTCCCCTGCACAGATATCATTAAAACATTCTCTAACAGTTATACATATTGAACACGTTGTTGTTTTTACAACACCCTGCTTAGTCCAAAAGGTTATTTTTGGGAGAAATGAGAAATGTTCAAATAAAATGATATTGATAAAATGTCACTAAGCATTCATCACATGTGATTTATTCATGAACTTTAATGTATTTGATTGTCCTGGGGAAAGGAACTTATACCTGGGAGAGTGAGTACTAAGAATAAGGTTAACTCACATGTAATGGAGGATCTTGAGTTGATTTACAGTATGCTGTGTTTCACAGAGTATCAGTTACATGTAAGTTGCACTGTGACAGATGTGAAGGACTGATGCTGCTACAGGTACATGCTGTACACCCCCCCCACTCCCATTGCTCCCCGGGCGCTGTGCAATAGCTGCCCACTGCTCCTAGTGCTAGACTCCTGGTGCTAGGATGGTAAAAGCAGAGCACACATGTCACTGTGTGCGGAGTGCTCTGCGTGTGAGACCATGACAGAGGGCTTCCTCCCTCCCCTTCTATGCTGAGGACTTCTCAAGCACATGATCTGAACTCAAACCTGCACATCCCTCCTTCTCTGCTCCTCAGTCTCTTTTTCTCTGGGCAGTGGCTCACTGCTGTTCTGGTGCTAATGTCAGTAAAGCCTGTCTCTTTGGAAGCGTCCTGAGAAGCCTGTCAGTAAAGAGGGTCCCGCTCCATTTATGGAGAGAGAGTCATGGGTCAGAGCTTTGATTCTGACAATGTCCCCCGGCTCTGCGTGCGGTGCAGCCGAGCTGCTCTCAGAGGAAATGCTCTGTGTTGTTCCAAGCATCTGTAGCGTGACATTAGTGAACCCAACCACATATCGTTCAATGACTGGAAGAATCTGGAAAGTATCAAGATGGAGTGGATAGCCTGCTCTCTAAGGTCACAAAAGAAGATATTTGATAGAGAAAGAGACTCAATCGATTTGACCTCATTTGGTTTTACCATTCAACTAATATAGATCAATGATTAAAGTTGATTGGACAAGAATTCAATGAACTCCATTTCCATTTGCGGTCTATAAAAGTGATAATGAAGTTCACTTCATGCTGCAGGCCATGGTGCAGTGAAAGTAGGGGAAGAATTAGACAATATGACAACAACAACAACAACAACAACAACAACCTTCCCTTCAGGATGTCTTCTGTCAACCAACATGATAATAATGCATCTATCACCAAGGGCCATTGAAATCTGACTTCTCAAAGACACGTTGCTCTGAGTCGAGGGATACATTGAGCCGTCTGGGGTCAATTGACCAATGGAAGTTTAAACCTGAGCTGTGTGGCACAGGAATGCTGTTTCTGTCTGTGATGCAGAGCCAGCTCTCAGATGTCTCTGGAGTAAGGCCGTGGAACGGGTCAGCAGCTTTTTGATCTGGTCTGAAGCCCCTTCTCTCTCCTGTGTGAAGACCCTCTTTCCTCTGCTGTTCCTCTGTACCTCCTGTTTTCACTTCCTTTCCTCCTTCCTTTTTATGTCAATATTTCTGTCTTTTGCTCTGCATGGATGGAGACATGTCACAGTAGAGACACAATAGTAATATGAACCTGAAGATGAACATAATATGGCATCTTTAAGCTTCCAAGCGTAGGTGGAGTCTGTACTCTGTGCCTTTAATGCGTAGTAAACATTTCTAATATAAATCAAATATGTAGGAGCACATTCAGTGATGGAGGGAGCAACAGGTGGATGAGGCTGCACCAACCATCTGAGAGAAACACTATATAAGGGCTCTATGGTGTGTGTGTGTTCTGAGGGTGGGGGGGGCCTTCTGTCGCCCGGACATTTCTGGACACACACACTCTAATCCCTTACAGTCAGTCACCCATAGCATTCCATAGAGCGCTTCTGTTTCCAATTAAGGGGCTGCGGGGCGGGGGGGCGGCTCTACCGGGTCTACAGTATGGTGACAGGGGCTTAGTGGGATGGAGTGAAGATGAGGAAGGGCCACGGCCCCCGGGCAGCCCCCCTGAGTGTGAATACATCCCTTACAATAACACCTTGAGCAGGATGAGAGGATCTGAGATGATCTCTTAATCACAGCAGCCTGTTGAACCTGAGCCTGTCTCTGCCCAGTTTACCATTGACACACACTCATCCTCTCGGTTCTATTACTATGGAGTGATAATGGGACACACCCCATTAGTTTGAGCCTTGTGACATTCTGAGCTACTCCACAATACATACTGGATGTTAAAAGGCTAGCTGCGCAAAGCTACTGACTATTAGAGATATTATTCATTTGATTTTTTACTGAAACTAAATGAAAAATAATCAGTGGGTTATTTAATATTTAATAGTTCCATCCAGACCTGCAAATAATATTTAAATATGTTTTAATATTACTGCAATTAAGTGAGAAATAACAAATAGGGGTGCAGATTTGAATGCAATATGTCATTGTAAAACTCCTGTTCCCTGTGTGTCGCCTCGTGCAGTGCTACATGTTCCACATGTATGTGGGCGTGAGAGCAGGGGGTGGCATCGGAGACCAGATCGAGGACCCAGCAGGAGACGAGTATGAGATCTATCGCATCATCTTTGACATCACCTTCTTCTTCTTCGTCATCGTCATCCTGCTGGCCATCATCCAGGGTGAGAGATGCAACACACACGCACGCACGCACGCACGCACACACACACACGCACACACACACACACAACACACATATAGATTTCTTATAGTAATTAGAAAGAGATCAAAACCAGAACATAAAACACATTTCCTATTTCTTTGGTCATTTAACTATAATTAAATCACTAACTTTAAAATATATATAATTAATTGTAATCATTATTTTGGGGCAAACCAGTGTATTGTTGCCAATATTTAGAAACAAATATTTTTTACAAGCATTTAAAAAAGAGAAAATGACAGATGCCGTGCCTGACATCACGCCCCCTGCATGTTCAATGTGTTTCCAGTAACTCCTAAGTGTACAGTCTTGTTTTGTAGAGGTTGACAAAGGACATATTATACGAGAATCTGCGAGCATGACTTTTCAGTATACATATATATATCATAAAACAGAACGAGCACTGTTAGTCCATTGGACAAAACAAAGGGTGCTTGTCCAGGTAGTTAACGTGGACACGGTCCTTGCTCTGGTCCTCTAGGGTTGATCATCGATGCGTTTGGTGAGCTGAGGGACCAGCAGGAGCAAGTGAAGGAAGACATGGAGGTGAGAGGACACACTGACGTACTCTTTACATTTGAAATCAGTGCACTATAAAGGAGGTCACAACTAAAGAGTGGCCTGTAAACGTTTGTATTAATGATAATCACCTAACGATGTTTCTCTTCCAGACCAAATGTTTTATCTGTGGGATCGGTAATGACTACTTCGACACAGTGCCACACGGCTTTGAAACGCACACGCTGCAGGAGCACAACCTAGCCAACTACCTGTGAGTACATCTGGACTGTGTGTGTGTGTGTGTGTGTGTGTGTGTGTGTGTGTGTGTGTGTGTGTGTGTGTGTGTGTGTGTGTGTGTGTGTGTGTGTGTGTGTGTGTGTGTGTGTGTGTGTGTGTGTGTGTGTGGCTATAACATCATTATAACTGCCTTATGTATCACCCCTGATTGGAAGGCTAAACAAATGCTGGGTTTCCATTGGTCCCTGCTTCACTTGTATTTAACATTGTAAAGTGATGACACATCCATGCCCAGCCTCTGTCCACTTACTGCCTCATCCTCCCCACATGTTACATTTTTGGATCCTATGTTTGTTGTGTGTTTTTGCATGTGAGGAATAATATTGTCAGTGAATATGTTTTTCTAATGTGTGTGTGTGTGTGTGTGTGTGTGTGTGTGTGTGTGTGTGTGTGTGTGTGTGTGTGTGTGTGTGTGTGTGTGTGTGTGTGTGTGTGTGTGTGTGTGTGTGTGTGTGTGTGTGTGTGTGTGTGTGTGTGTGTGTGTGTGTGTGTGTGTGTGTGTGTGTGTGTGTGTGTGTGTTTCAGATTCTTTGTGATGTATCTCATCAACAAAGATGAAACAGAGCACACAGGCCAGGTAAAGCAGCTCCTTCTCCACTGCTCAGTGAACACACATTACTGTACTGTGTTAGTAAAGCTCAGCTCCAAAGTGAACCGCGCTGCTATGGATCAGTGTTGCCACGTGGTACACACAGTTAGCTTGAAGCACACTGAGGACCTTTAATGGCTCAGTGTGTGAAGCTCACTCTGCTTTGCTAACCTCAGCAGCTGACATCATGTATAATGGTACTCTTTCCCAGGGGTGGAAACAAGTAACTAAAGTCATTTACTCAAGTATTGTACTTAAGTCAAATACAAATAGGTCAAACGAGTATTTATGTTTAATGCTACTTTATACTTCTACTCCACTAGACATAGTTACTAGTTACTTTGTACAAATAAAAACACATGATATGAGACATGATATACTGATGGTATAATGCAGTACTGTGCTACTGATCTACGCTGGTCCCCTGGACCAGCTACAGCACTAAAATGCCCTTATGTGTAGAAACAGGAAAATAAGAAAAACAATATAATAATTAGAAAAAATCCATTCTGCAAAACTAGTGTTTTTACTTGTAATACTTGAGTTACATTTATCTGTTAATACTATATTCATTCTGAAATAGGTCATTCTATTTGTACTTTAAGTACATTGTGATGCTCTGTACATTTACTTAAGTAACATTCTGAAATAAGGACTTAGTAGTTATACTATTTAAGACCATAGTATTTGTACTTTAACTCAAGTTAAGTATCTGAGTACTTCTTCCGACACTGTTCTTTCTGACCTCCTCCCATGTGTGTCCTGAAGGAGTCTTACGTATGGAAGATGTACCAGGAGCGCTGCTGGGAGTTCTTCCCTGCTGGAGACTGTTTCCGGAAGCAGTACGAGGATCAGCTGAACTGACCTGCTGCTCAGACTCTTCCTTCAGACTGTAACCTCTGAAGGCCCTCGCCTCCTCCAACCTTTCTTACTGCGCTCCACGGAGCCCCTGTTCTACTGACGAAGGGTTCTACTCTGACATTCTGATAGGACCTACTCTACAGGACCCCGCCCCCAAGCCTTTCTCACAGCTCTTCCTCATCCAGACACTCAACTCGCCATCTCTGCCCCAACACCCAGCACACTTCTTTTGGAATGCTTTGAACTCTGACATTGTACATAGAAAATATCAGAGTATATACTGTACAGAATGTGACTGGTGGCACGTCAAGCATTATGGTTTATCTTGTTCTACATTCACAGTGTCAAGCAACAAATACTAAGGAATAAGGAGCACGGGTAAAAGGAAGGACCAAGGGACAGAGGAGAGTGGGGGACGATTGTCCCTGAAGGACAATTATTGACACACAGAGAGCAGGCATTAGTATGATGAAGTGTATCACTAATGTGTAAAATGCACGTTGCATGTCGGGACAGGGGGTGTGCTGTAATCCAGCAGCTCTGCAATAACCACACCTGTGAGGAGAGTGTGTGTCCGCCTTAGTCTGAGAGGTGAGTGCTCCGAGTCGACTCTGAAGTGTTTTTAGTTTGTGCTACATGTCAGGTAGGGAGAATAAGGTCTGGAATCCAAACACCATCAAACTCAGTGGAATCTACACCTCCGCCAGCACCCCCGCACATCCTGGTCCTCCTCACATCCTGGTCCTCCTGGTCCTCCTCACACATAGGGCCGCTGTACTGGGTTTAAGTCAAGAAGCGCCCCTCCACTCAGTGGTTACATCGCAAGCTACGTAATCAACAGTCCATGTGTCCAGTGGAGCTGGAACTCAGCAGCAAGTCACATCCTCCTCAGCAGCAAGTCACATCCTCCTCAGCAGCAAGTCACATCCTCCTCAGCAGCAAGTCACAACCTCCTCAGCAGAAAGTCACACCCCTCCTCAGCAGCAAGTCACATCCTCCTCAGCAGCAAGTCACATCCTCCTCAGCAGCAAGTCACAACCCTCCTCAGCAGAAAGTCACACCCCTCCTCAGCAGCAAGTCACATCCTCCTCAGCAGCAAGTCACAACCTCCTCAGCAGCAAGTCACATCCTCCTCAGCAGCAAGTCACATCCTCCTCAGCAGAAAGTCACATCCTCCTCAGCAGCAAGTCACATCCTCCTCAGCAGCAAGTCACAACCTCCTCAGCAGAAAGTCACAACCCTCCTCAGCAGCAAGTCACATCCTCCTCAGCAGCAAGTCACACCCTCCTCAGCAGCAAGTCACAACCCTCCTCGGCAGCAAGTCACAACCCTCCTCAGCAGCAAGTCACATCCTCCTCAGCAGCAAGTCACATCCTCCTCAGCAGCAAGTCACATCCTCCTCAGCAGCAAGTTATCTGCATCTTTTTGTAAAGATCACAGACATAAATCAATGTCACCAAACCTGAGCTTGCAAAAGTAGATGTTTGCCTTGGTATAAGCCTGGCCTTAGAAAGTGTGTCCGTCCAGCCCTTATCACACCGGACACCCCACAAGCCTTTGGTCTCACTGCTGGTCAAGGCTCAACAGCATGTGTTCTGTTTGTTATTGATCACACAGCCTCTGCGTGTGACCAGAGGCGCCTCTTTTTCAATCTATTCTACATAATTAGGGCTTGCTCCGCACATTTAGTAATCAAATTATGTTTAGGTTTTATAAAAAGCAATAACAAAGCATACTAGTTAGCTAAGATAAATAATCAGGCAGACTGGAGCGTCCATCGGCCCGAGGCTGAATACAGGTGATCAGTGGGAAGGGGGGGGGGGGTGCAGTGCCTTACTCACCCTGGGGGGGGGGGGGGGGGAGTTATGCATGTTCCAGGAGACAGAGGAATGTCACAGAGCTTCAAGGAAGTGATTGTAAAGACTGAGGAGTCCACATGGTGTTCATGGGGAGTGGACTCACTGCAAACGGGAAATGATTCAGCCTCTCAAAGATTCAGCCTCTCAAAGATTCAACTCAGCATTCATGTATATAGGCTGCCATACAAGGTGCACCTGCTCACACACTGGTGGCCAGCAGGAGCAATCTGGTATCTTGCCCAAGGAAGCTTTGACATGTTTACATGGGATCTAACAACACATTCAGATCAGTTTATGCAGTGCAAAGAGAGGTGTTACAATTGAAACATGTAAATTGTAAAACTGTTCTCATTCATAACACTCCGTTCGATGTCTCACTATGGGATGCGCCTCATCGCGGAGCAAACAGAAGCATCAATCTCATTACGCCAATCCTGATTGGCTGGTGATCTTGACGTCAGCGTCAGGGGAAATCACCCCCTAGCTTGCGCCACAACGCATGCGTCATTCAAACACCTCTTCTCGCTTTAGAGCACATCCCACAGTCGCCGGGCAAGCTTCACTGTCCACAGACTGAACCCAAAATACCCATTTCGGTCGACGAGCGCTCGCCGGCTACTCCTTCTGCTTCGCAGGAAGACGGTAGTACTAACGCTGTTAGTATTTAAAATCGACCTCGCCCTTCTCTTACCCGAGAAAGTAAGGTAGGTCCGATTTTTTCAAGCTAGCAGCACACCAGTTGCTAGCTCGCTCCCTCTCTACCGACACCACGGTAGCGAGGAAGTTTTCTCTTTTCTCTTCTCCACGGAGGAAGAAAGGATTTAAGGAGCATACTGCCACACCAGTCAGTATTCTCTGGCAATAAAAGACCCACACTGTCCTTTTCTCCGGATTAAGGACAAGGTGGTTTTATCTTTTCTCCCATCCCACCTGTCGAGAGCGGGCCCTCTCCACGCCACGAGGCGACCAAGATGGACGCCCCTCTCCCTCACACCAGAGGAGTCAGGGACTCGGTGGCTCGACTCTGCGGCTGCGGGTTGAAGATCTCGGGCACAGACACACACCAGGTCTGTTCGTCCTGCCTCGGGCTGGAACACGCCCGAGGCGCTATCGACAACCCCGGCTCATGCGAACATTGCGTCCGCTTCACTGTTAAGAGCCTCCGCCGAAGGTTAGCTCGACAAGCTAGCCTGTCGGAACAGGACCCCCCCATGTCCACGGACCCACCGACCGGCAGTCAGGACACAGGGGCGTCCGCCACAGAGAGTGAGCCCCTCTCCGTTTCGGTCTGGGGCTCACTATCTGCTATGGCTATAGAACCGGAATCCCGCGCCCTGGCAGGCCGGGCAAGACACGCGGGAACGGTTTCCCGATAGCACACCAGCTTCGCCCGGTCTGAGCATGGACCTGCAGGCCGTGTGTAAACGCGCTGCGGCCAGACTCAACGTCCCGTGGCCCGAAATGGCCAAGGACACCTCCAGGTCCCGCTACGAGGGAAAACATCTTCCCCAAGCAGCGGAATGGAGAAGCTCGGCCTGCTCTGCATGCCGCCCATGGAACCGCTGACGGGCCCACCTTCTACCAAAGGTGGGCCGGTCACCAAGCAGGAACCCCACGCTGCCAGCAAAGTCGGACCGTTTTCAGTCAGCAATGACTGAAAAGGCCTACAAAGTGGCAGCATTGTCCGCCAGGTCCCTGAATGTGTCCTCGCTGTTAACCGCCTACCAAGCGGAGCTCTGCGAGGACCTGTCGGGTAACCCGGGGGCAGCCACTCTGGACGAGATGGCAGCGGTCACGGACATTTGTCTCCGTGTCCAACGCTGCGCCGTCCAGGCCACGGGCAAGGCAATGGGGATCAGGGTGGTGCAGGAAAGAGCGAGATGGCTCAACCTCACTACTCTCCCAGACCGGGAAAAGGAGGATGTGCTGGATATGCCCATCGTTCCCGAGGGAATCTTCGGCTCTGCTCTCGCCTCCATGCAAAGGAGGTGTGAGACGAAGAAGAGGGAGGACGAGGCACTCCACCTCTGCCTCCCTCGTAGGGTCCAGCCGCTGCTCTCGCAGCAGCAGTCCTCTGCCCAGGCTGCCTCGAACTCTGCTCGGTTTAAAACACCGAAGACGCAGAGGTCGCAGCTCACCCCGAGTCCCCAGCCCAGGCTGGAGACAAGGGCAGGCTGGCCTAGACATTCTCCGGTTCCGGCTGCAGCTCAGGCTCAGCCAACCCAGAATTTCGGCCAGCAGTCGAGGAAGAAGAAGCGAGCGGCGTGACAGCCCCTCCTTCTCCCCTCCGTGAATGTGTTCCCGCCGCCTCGAGAGATGCCTAAACGCCATCCTCAAGTCCGCACAAACACATGTCACACATTGGTTGATCATTCTGTCATAAAACATTTGCCGCTGACGCATCCAGGCTTCAGGCCGAGGGCGCAGCTCAAAAAAATGATGAAAAGAAAATCAATAAAGCCAATAAACAGCCCGCCAATTGTTCCCCTTCTGAGAGCAGCTACGGCATCTCTCAAAAGGCGGATTGTTGACGGGTCTGTGAAGGCACCACCCGCAAGCGCATATGCAGTGTTGGTTGGGGCTTTAAGGGCACCACCGGCACGCGCATGCTCAGTGCCGGCTGGGGCTGTGAAGACACCACCGCCACGCGCATGCGCAGTGTTGGTGGGTATTGTCGATAAGGGGCACCACTGTGTTCAGACACTAGAGGGCCCCATAACACAACAAATAGAGACTCAGAGAGGAGGAGATGTGACATCCTCACTGGCTCTAAGGAGCACGCAGTGGGAGATGCTCGCATCATCCGCTTGGGTTTTCAAGACAGTAACACGGGGCTACATACTCCAGTTCGCTGTCACCCCTACTCGCTTCTCGGGCATTCTGCACTCCCAGGCCCGAGGAGAGTCAGCCCTCATTTTGGAGAAAGAGATTCTCTCGCTCCTAGAAAAGAGGGCTATATCTATTGTACCCGCCGAGCAGAGTCAGGGCGGCTTTTATTCCAAGTACTTCCTCGTTCCCAAACGGGGAGGGAACGGAATTCGGCCAATACTTGATTTGAGGGCTCTGAACAAATATCAAATATCAAATATAATATATAAGTTCAGAATGCTCACTCACACATCTCTGCTGCGGCTCGTGCGAAAAGATGATGATGGTTTACATCAGTCGATCTGAGAGATGCGTATTTTCACATCCCAGTATATTATCCACACAGGAAATATCTGAGGTTCGCATTTCAGGGGATCTGTTATGAATACAGAGTACTCCCCTTCGGTCTGTCTCTCAGTCCAAGGGTGTTTGTACGGTGTACGGAAGCCGCGAATGCCCCGTTGAGACAACAGGGCATTCGCCTGGCTGCTTCTCGCACAGTCGGAGCAGGAGGCTGTCCTCGTAAAGCACCTGCTCAACCTGGGTTTCGTAATAAATACAGAGAAGAGCATGTTGTGCCCCGCGCAGACTATACTCTTCCTGGGTTTACGCCTGAACTCGGTGCCCTTTTCAGCTCGCTTGTCAGCGGAAAGAGTGAAAGCTTTCAGAGCTTGTCTTGCTCTCTTCCAGCTGCGCAAACATGTTCTTTTCAGATCATGCTTGCGATTGCTGAGGCTCATGGCGTCAGCTATCCTGGTTGTACGACTGGGACGCTTACACATGAGGGAGTTTCAGCGCTGGGTGGCCGCCCTAAAACTAAACCCTGCGCGCCACGGCGAGCGGAGAGTGATGGTTACTGTGAGATGCCTAATGGCACTGCGCCACTGGCTGCACCCGACTTTTCTAGTACGAGGTGTGCCCATGGGTGCTGTCCTTTCACGGAAAGTGGTCACCACGGACGCATGTCTGACAGGTTGGGGAGGTATTTATGAAGGTCACCCGGTGAGGGGTCTCTGGAGCAGAGACCTCCAGCGGGCGCACATAAATTACCTGGAGCTTTTAGCGGTGTTTCTCACCCTAAAACGCTTTCTGCCTTTCCTCAGGGGACATCATGTCCTCGTGAGGACAGACAATACGACCACAATATCGTATATCAACCGCAAAGGGAGTTTGCGTTCTCTCCAGTTACACACACTGGCGTGCAAACTGATCCTATGGAGCGGTAGACGTCTCCTCTCTCTGAGAGCGACGCACGTACCGGGAGTGATGAACCTCGGGGCAGATCTACTGTCCAGAGATATACCACTTTACGCAGACTGGACTCTACATCCAAGGATTGTGAGAAAGCTGTGGGTGCGTTACGGCAGAGCCGCGGTGGATCTGTTTGCATCGAAAGACAACGCTCAGTGTCGGCTGTTCTTTTCGATGCGTGATCTAAATGCACCGTTAGGCGTGGATGCACTCGCGCACGATTGGCCCCCGGGCCTTCTGTACGCGTTCCCACCCCAGGCTCTGATACCTCCAACTCTGGCCAGAGTGAGAGAGCAACGCCACACACTTATCCTGATAGCTCCGCACTGGCCAGCTATGTACTGGCTCGCGGAGATATATCAGCTGCTGTGCGGGCAGCCATGGCAGCTCCCACTACGCAGGGACATACTGTCCCAAGCGGGGGGGGGGCGATCTTTCACCCACACCCAGAGCGCTTGGCTCTATGGGCCTGGCCCGTGAGCGGTACCATAATCGGGGGTGCTTTGTCCTAATGACCAAGCCCCCTGTGTCCTGGGCTATCCCTTACAAGGGCAAGCCTATTACTAAGCAACGGCTCTCCCACTGTTTTGTGGAAGCAATTGCTGTGGGGCCCATACAAGTCAGAGCTCACAGGCACCATCGGGTTCGCGAGTTTTCTCTTGACTCAGGGTCTGGCTGCATCCTGGGCTCTGTCCAGGATGTCTCCCATTCAAGACATTGGTGCAAGCGGCGAGCTGGTCCTCGCTGCTCACTTGTGTCCGCTTTTTAACAGTCTGGGCGTTCTACTCCCTGGTTGACTCAAGCAGTGCTGGGCACCTGGCTGAGTCGGAGTCCTACCTGTTAAAGTTCTGATCGGTTGGCAATTTTCGAGATAAGCTCGTCTGGCAATGCGGGAGCTACAATATCCCATAGTGAGACATCGAACGGAGTGTTATGAATGAGAACTATAGGTTACTTACGTAACCCCAGGCTTCAGAGTAACATGAAGTGAGATGTCTCACCAGACGGCCCTCCTTGCTATGGTGAAGCGAGAAGAGGTGCTTATTTTGAATGACGCATGCGTCGTGGCGCAAGCTACTTATAGGGGGTGATTTCCCCTGACACTGACGTCAAGATCACCAGCCAATCAGGATTAGCGTAATGAGATTGATGCTTCTGTTTGCTCCGCGATGAGGCGCATCCCATAGTGAGACATCTCACTTCATGTTACTCTGAACACTGGGGTTACGTAAGTAACCTATAGTTTTATTATACCAGTCTGTCAGATGACATTTTAATAGTCATGCAAAGTTCTGGATTTTAGAGACACTCACAGTTACCAGTTAATCAGATATAGCTAGCTAAATGAAGGCATTTAATCAGCTCGTACAAAACACTTTTGTGTAAAAAGGTGTTGATTCAACTGTATCATTTTGGAGACAGACGTTTCTGTTGCTGCTTTTGGTGTTTGTAATATTTAATGACTGCGAATAATGAATATAAATGAGTATGATTAAATATTAGAAGCACCTCTAACTGAGTTACAATACATGGTCTGCTGGGGAATAGTTTACATTATTTGTGATGCTGCCATTACGACCACTTTACAGATGGACTCATCCTCAAGGCTTGGTTTTGTTTTAATGCAGACACACAAACTGTATAAATCCTGTCACGAGCAATATAGGAGTCAACATGGAGACATAACCCTCATACAGGAACACGTGTTGGATTTTATGCTTTTTTTTCAACTTTGTATTTGAATTGTTCCACCCCTCGATGCAAATCAGCAAAGATTACTGATAGAGTTTAAGTAGAAGCTTCCATGAGAAACATTTCATCACTACAACATGTGGAGATACATGAGTTGGGTGTGCCATGAATGATATGACTATAATGATCCTTTCTATTGATGATCACTGAAGCATTCCTCTGATTGGCAGTGTGTTGATTGAACGAATGCTGTCCTGGAAACATTTGAAATCAGAATGGTTTGTGGGATTTGTTTGTTTTTGTGGTGATGATCTTATGCAATACAGCAAAGAGAGTTACTCTTTTTGTTTAGACATTCTCAAGAATATCTCAGAAAAAATGCCATTGCATGTTTATTATGCGGGTTTGATACAAAAAAAGTATTACATAGAAACTAAATCTGTCACCCATAAATTGTTTAATATATTATTTAAGATGAATTAAGATGTTGGTATTATTGTATTTAAGTGTTGTGGGCTTCATTGTAACTCTTCTAGTCCTTTACCACAAGTGCATCCCAAAAAGGAAGGGCCTCCTGCTTTCTGTTGGTCTCTGAGAGGAAGCTTTAGTATGCTTTCATTCAGGCTCAAGCAATAGCCCCAGTGAGTGTATGGGGAGACTGACCATTGTACATGGCAAACAAAGGCAAAACAAATAAAGCTTGCTTAACTTTGTCTCAATTTAAAATAAAATTATATATTCATTTTTTATCTATATATTTTATTTGCTAAACAAACAATGTTGTGGAGATAAACCTGAAGTTGACCACTTCATGTTAAAGGTGCAATATATAAACATTACAATGTGGCTCTTTCCACATAACCATGTCATGCTGCCTGACACGCATCCTCCTTCAGATCTATCCCACGGTCGGTGGTCCTACTTTGTAAACCTTTTGAGAATGTTACATTTCCCCGGGCTACGCATCATCTCTACACTTGGTTAAAAGTCACAAATTAGGATCATGTTTCTATAATTGCTAAACTATACATTTTGAAAACTCAGCATTATTATTATAATGTGAAATTAGTCCATGGACAGAGCCAGCTCTGTGATTGGCTGCCTACTAAGCAACAGCCAATCAATCACAGAGCTCTGCCTGACCTGTCACTTTGCTAAGGGCATTTTTACATCAGAATGGATAGAATTCCATGTTGTATTCATTATTAATAGCAGTTTAAAAAGGTGTTATTTAAATGTAAGATATTTTGGTTCTATTTATTAATAATATTTATTTCATAATGACTGATTAAATATTGACTATATTGGCTCTATAATAAGTGATCTACAGTATGATGCCGTGAGCGACATACAGTAAGCTAGCTCATGTTTTTGCTATGTGACAAATGTCGGCTCACCACAGCTTATTATGTCCTGATAAGAGCATTGCTCCCACTGTGAAAACATGAATGGATCTGATCTGCTGGAGAGCCATCTCTACTGATCGCACCTTTAAAGATGTGTGAGGATGCATGAGTGCTATCGTTTAGCACAGATGACTCTAAAGTATGAACAGTGTTACACTTTTAACAGACATGTGTCTGTTACAAGTGCATTGCGTTCATTATGCCATACTGATGTCATGCCTATACTTTTTAGTTTTTATTTTCATTGCAATGCCACTTCTGAGTGGTATTTTGCTAATGTAAAAATAAACATTTTCCATATCTACCACAGAGGGTTTACTGAGGAGCAGGCTGATGCTGCTTCTCGGAGATACGTGTATACAGAGGGACTGAGTCGGAGTTATGAATGGATTTGCATGTTTTTAAAAAATAAAGCTTGATTTATTAACTTGTGAATCAGAATTAATTCAATCATTTGTTTAAGTCTATGCTTTTTGGCTCCTCTTCATATAAAACACATGAACACGGTAGGCTGCAGCTTGATCGACTCTTGACATATCTGACAATGTTTCAACAAATTATAAATAAAATAAAAGCTGGGCTTTAATTTTAAGCTTTACTTAACACGTCACACAGCGTTTAAAGGTGGATGAATAATCATTACTATCAAAATCTAGGTACAAATTAGATTTTTTTTAATGTTTGCAAAACAATCACTACAGTTTACCATTTTGCGGTCACACAGGCACATCTACTCATACAATAATCATTATTGCCAGTAAAAGGTTTAAAATAAATCTTTGATGAGACAGCATGGTGAACTGAGGTTGGGCTGTAGACTGTATATGGGTTGGGCTCAATGGAAAGATGATCAATTAGAGGGGGGTCTGCCCTAGCCGTCCCTAACTCCGCCCAACTTCTTAGAAGTAATGCGCGAGGAGGTGAAGGGTCAGAGGAGGCGGGCCCTGCATATGGCAAGCCATTTGAGTATTTATTCCATATCCTTGATATCAGACGGCTGCTGCCTACACTAGTTAGTGCGAATGCTGTGCCACAGCATTCCACTATAGTACTTCAAATCTTTATTCTTCCCCTCATTTCAGCCAAGACTTTGGCTCTCCATAACTTCAGCTTATTTTCAACTACAGAAACCATTCAAATATTAAACTATTCAGCCTGTTCAGGAATCGATGGGAAACCTTCAACTTTTTATTTTTTTTTAATCTTTTTGAAATATTCAGCTTTTTAAACTCTTTTTTAACATTGAAGTCAATGGGAGATGCCTTCAACTCCTCTTTTAATACACTTTGTGCCAAATGCTTCTCCTTCTACATAATTTCAGCAAGACACTTCATTCCAACTTTCAAATGATCACAAGACCTTCAGCTATTCAATTCCTATTCAGATTTTTGATATCTTTTACACTTTTTGAGATATTGAACTTAGTTTGGAGCTTGGTAGAGAGGCCTTTTTCAGATTTTAACATTAGAGTGGACGGAGCATCTCGTTAAGTCTAGAGTGCTTTGATCTCAAAGCAGAGTTGAGCTTCTAGAAAAATGCAACCCGACATCATATTGATAATAATATATGATACAAATGTAAGACTGACAACAATAATAGTTTGTAAAGGATTTATTGATGTGAATGTTTTGAACAGTGAACACTTATTGTAAATCGCTTTGGATAAAAGCGTCAGCTAAATGCAATGTAATGTGATGTAACAGGCATCAACACCGCGACTTGATTTATTGTTCTCTGGTGATCTGCTAGGACGTGTTGAATGGAGAAGTCTTCAGGCTTGTTTGAGACACATTGCGGCTCGCCTCGAAAGTAGACGAGAGTAGCCGATCGCAGCCGGGGGAGGTGTCAAAAAGCTCGCCTGAAGTCGGACAGCTCCGAGTCGGCTTCTTCTTCTTCATCTTCTTCTTCGCATTCTTCTTCTTCTTCTCTCGGTTTTTTGGCGGATTGCAAACAACTTTAAGTCGAATACCGCCACCTCCGGAGTCGGCTTGACTCGGTTTGCATTTATAAAGAATGCACACATGTGTTTAATCGTTAATGTCAGATATGTACTAAGTAAATACATTTGTTCCTGCTCAAGATTAGATTCAACTTTATTGTTATTGCACAGATTACAGGTACTGAGACAACGAAATGCAGTTTAGCTTCTAACCAGGTGCAACAAGCAGTAAAGTGAAAAGTAATGTACACAATCTACAGAATAAAATATAGAATGAATTGAATGATGAATAAACAGTGAGGGGTATGAATACACTAGATATCAGCCTGTGAGCAGTATGAACAGTGTGTATGAATATGCTAAGATATATAAAGTATGAAAACGGTAAGCAGTATAGTATAAAATATATAGATATTAATTTCATGATGATAAACATTGTGGAACAATGATGACGTAAAACTGACACAAAACAACAACACACTTTTGCCAGCCAATTGGAGAGTTTCATCAGCAGCCAGGGGCGGACTGGCCATCGGGACGTTCGGGACGAATCCCGGTGGGCCGGTACTAAAGTGGGCCGGTCGGACGATGTGGGCCGGCCGGTAACCGGCAGGGATCGACATTAAATGGCCCGCTGGCCCGGAAGCACTAGACACCCCGGGCCAGCATAACGTAATTTCCACTTGCCCACTCGGGCCACTAAAAATATTGCTTTAAAAAAAAAATTCCTGTGGTATTGGTATCTTGACTAGCAATTTAGTTAAATTGTTTCATTTATTAACGCTACAACATAGCGTTCCGTGAGTCGGTTGTCGTTGTTGTTGTCGTTGTTGGGGGGAAAGCAAACAGCTGTTTGCTGCGGGCAGGCTCCCGTGAGCGCGGGCAGGCTCCCGTGAGCGCGAGCAGGCTCCCGTGAGCTGATGTGAATGATGTTTTTGGTTCACAAAAGTAGTGAAATATATGAATTACACTATAGGCATATATATATATATATATGTGTTGTTCATGTCTAAATTAGAATTTGGAGTAAAATAGTTCTATCACTCTACTTTCACCACAGAAAAGTTACATCAGGACTGATTCATGACTTCATATTCCATACTGGGGTTCATGTGATGTGTACAAATACAAATTGAGCATTACAACTTTTTTTTTTTCCAACTATTTATGTTAACATAAGAAACTGTAAAATCTCAATATTTACAATACAGGGTTCATACACTTTTTCACCAGTGATTTTAAATGACTCTTTCATGTGGCTAGCATGCAGTGCCTCGCCCATAATCGAAATATTGAATATGTTACAACACAGTTTGCATTTAGCACGTCTTGGGTCAATGTCTTTTGATAACCACAATTGGTACTTATTCTTTAGAAGCCATACATTGTTGAAACTGCACTTCCCAGACAGCTTGGCATCTTTATATCAAATAGTAGCTCCTGTAGACTAGAGGGCGTGATTGTAAACATCTCTCACCAGCGAAATACTGCCACAGTTGCCATTTTACGTTTCATTATACGATACAGTATTTATTATCATTATAGTATTACTATTTCGGCAATTAGATAACATATAAATTATATTTGATGCAACTTTAGTTATATTTTCATGACTTTTCCAAAACTTTGGGAAAAATATTGCATTCCATGACTTTTCCAGGTTTTTAATGACTGTACGAATCCTGAAAATATCAGAAATTTCTCAACCAATATTCATTATAAATGTAAAGACAGGGGGAGCAGTGCCATGGTCTTTGTCTGTCTTCCAAGACAGTGGGTCTGGCTGCTGTGTAGGTGATGGTGCATGGGCTGCTGGTGGCTGTGGCGGCGGGAGGGAAGTGTGCTAGGCGAGACTTCTTTGCTGGCTGGGATGTGGTGGAGGCCTTTGTACCGAGGTGTATCTTAATCTTGTGGCAGGCATAGATGGAGGTGGAGGCTGCTGTAGTGATGCTGGTCCTCTGGTCCTTGGTGGTGATGGCTCTGGTGAAGGCCCTTGAGCCACGGTAGATCTTGACCTGGGTGCAGGCACAGATGGAGGTTCTTGCTGCTAGGCGCAGGCAGCTGTGAAATGGGAAAGAAATATAGGACAATAATTACTAAGTTCATTAAAATATAAAGTTCAAGTGGAATGTTTCTCCCCTCTCTCTCTCTCTATTTAACTATGTTACACCCACACAATGAAAGTACACTATTACTGTAATATTTACCTATCTTCAAATGGATCCTTGTTGTTGTTGCTGTATTCTCCAGGTTCTGATGCTCCATCTCCACTGCTGCTAGTGCTACAAGTCCGCTGTGCAGAGCTGCATATTGCATTCCATGACTTTTCCAGGTTTTTAATGACCGTACGAACCCTGACAATATCAGAACTTTCTCAACCAACTATTCATTATAAATGTAAAGACAGGGTCTTTGTCTGTCTTCCAAGACAGTGGGTCTGGCTGCTGTGTAGGTGGGGGTGATGGTGCATGGCAGGGCTCGAGCATAAAGACGTCCCGTCGTAGAAAAATAGTGTCGGGGAGGATACAAAATTATTTTGGGACGAATTTGGGTGAGTTAAAATAAAAATACCCTGCTAACTCTACTACAAACGGCGATGAAAATGAAACCGACTGCACGTTTTGTGTAGCACACAGTTATTAAACCTCCTTGTCAACATAAACACCATGATAAACACACGCGCACAAAACATTCAGGCTGCGGCCACACGAGGACGAATTTGGTCGTTTGCGTTACTGTTTAGTGTCATATAGACCGTTCGGCCACACGAGGACGACCGAATACGGCACTAAACGACTGAGGAAACGATAACGGGTCCCAAGGTGGATAGAACGGCATACGCAACTCTCTGGGGGGTCAAACGGCTCCGTGTGTACGCCCTATACGGACATTTTCAGATCACTGATAGTGATTGCGCAATAGCCCCACCTCTTCTGCTCACCTCCGCTTACCCCGCGCCATTGCTGAAGTGTT
Organism: Pseudochaenichthys georgianus; assembly: GCF_902827115.2. Taxonomy (NCBI): domain Eukaryota; kingdom Metazoa; phylum Chordata; class Actinopteri; order Perciformes; family Channichthyidae; genus Pseudochaenichthys; species Pseudochaenichthys georgianus. The sequence continues at coordinate 1,076,661 of NC_047521.1, read as the reverse complement.
TCGCCACCAACAACAACAAACAATGGCGGAATTGCTATCGTGTTGCTATCGTGCTCCGGACGCTATTGACCATGCTACAGTTGTTTGTGCAACATCTACAGCAATAATGATGAGGCAATAGCCCCGCCTCTCCCCACCTCTGCTGCTCACCCCACGTCAAAGTAAACTGCACCCTGAATTCAGATTATTTATCTTTCTGTCCATGGACCTAAACGCGAGTGAAGTCTAATCTGACACGACGGAGACACGCAGCTCTGCTCACCTGCAGCTCCTCCCGCTGCAGCAAAACACACACTTCAAGTCAGATCATCACCCTTAGCTATTTTAATTACCTCTCAAACTAAACTAGTTATAAATATGTTTATTTTTTACTGTCGGCCGGGTCACTCATTACTGGATCAGCTGCTGCACGAGACAGACACTGACGCTGTCCGAAGAGAGGGAGGAAAAAGAGAGGCTCCGTGTATTTTATTATAGAGTCGTTATTCATTTGTTTTAAAGCTCAATAAATAACAAAGAAGACCTTTGACCGGCATTTTTATGATTTTGTCCGGAAGATTTAAACTTTAATACACGTTGACTGGCGAAAAACGCTGCCCGGTTCCCTCGGCCCCCACCGCGGAGAATAAACAGAAGGGCAACCATGACAACCATGCTTCTTCGCTGCTTTTGTGGAGGAAGTTACAGCGCCACGTACAGGCTCCTGCATATGTACTGCAGCTTCTCCAGCGGTTGGAGCTAAACGGAGCGGTCTCGTGTGGACAGACACTATCCGGATAATTATTGCGTGTGGACGGAAGCCGTTTGTGATTGCGTTTGCGTTAATCCTATGCGTTTAGCCGTTTTCGTCCTCGTGTGGCCGCAGCCTCAGAAACCCTCGAAATACACACATGTAGCTACAGCTGGCTGTGCCTGCAAATGTGCGGGTCTAGCTATGTTCTGTTCGCGGGTTGAGTGATGTACAATGGCATCCCGTGGAGGAATTCTGAAATGTTTTACCGTTACATCACAAAAACGCACAGCAGAACCAGACCCTGGAGCGCCGGCCTCTTTATTTACTTACTCCTCTTCATCCCCTATGGGTGATAAGGCTGAGAAGAGAACCCTCCTCCATCGTATTTAGTCCTTAGCAATATGCTGCGTCTCCCCATGTAGGGATGGGTACCGAGCCCCGGTGTTAAACGGGCCCCGGGCCAGAATTATTAAAGACAGTGGTAACGTGAAGCTACGACGTAATCTGACTTTTTATCGGTACCGGAGACATTTAAAAAATATATGTCATATGTATTATTGCTACATACACATTATATTGCAGTTTTAGTTTCACCAACTCCAATTCTAATATGCAATGAGACTACAACATGCGTCTATGATGTATTTTCGAGCTTTCCAATCGAGGCGAGATCTCTCTCCCGTCTGTGTGCGAGGGGGCGGGGCCATTTGTAAAGGTCTCCTGACTGTGTTACAGACTGTCATCCTGGTTAGTGGTTACTCTGGGTTCTGTCTTCAGGACAGTGTTGGATTGTTTGTTAATTGGATGAGTCATTTTCTCATTTCTGTGTTTGTTTAAATATATTTGGCCTTTGTTTATGTGATTGAATGATTTACTCAAATAAAAAGGTTGATGAATTATCATCTAATGATTTGTATGTTGTATTTATGTTAAAGGTCACTTTGAATGATTTTAACTCATGATAATGTAGAAAAACTAACATTTTAAATTCGGGACGGTCCACATTAATTTCGGGACGGCTTAGATTGTATTTCGGGACGGTTCCGGGAGGATGGGGAAAAAAGTTAGTCGAGAGCCCTGGTGCATGGGCTGCTGGTGGCTGTGTCGGCGGGAGGGAGGTGTGCTAGGCGAGACTTCTTTGCTGGCTGGGTTGATCGTGATGGCTGTGGTGGAGGCCTTTGTACCGAGGTGGCCCTTGAGCCACGGTAGATCTTGACCTGGGTGCAGGCACAGGTGGAGGTTCTTGCTGCTAGGCCCAGGCAGCTGTGAAATCGGAAAGAAATATAGGACAATATTTACTACTAAGTTCATTAAAATATAAAGTTCAAGTGGAATGTTTCTCAAACACAAATAACAATGCACAACTCAAAATAAAATGGGGAGCAGGGCTCGCAATTAACGATGTCCCGATGTCCCGATGTCCCGATGCCCATACAAATTCCTACTGGGACACAAATCTATTTTGTCTGGGACTATTTCGGGACAGTACAAAAAAAATTAAAAGTAAACTTCAAAATGGGTGTTATTTGCAAAGTCATTGGGCTGTCAAATCATAGAATGCATTCTACGTCATCCACTCTGCTGCTGACTGCTGCTAGACTCGCGCCAATGCAACGCTCATGACAGTTAAAAACAGAAGAAAGAAATGCTGAGGTGGTTGAATAAACAGCCCCCTGTAGCAAGCACCAATTCTGCCGACTCCCGAAACGAAAACATCCCAAGTCCTGGTCATGATGCACCGTCTTCCATTGTGGTAAATTAGTTGTCTTAAGTGCCAATGTTAGTGCTAACTAACGCTAGCAACTGAAGTGTGCCTTACAATGCATACAAACGTCCTAAAATGCGGTGTCATGTTCTTTTGAAGTTTGTGAAAATGATGTGAAATACAGTTGATCAGAATAAGAGGTGTAGCCTATCATTTTTGTATTTTCTTTGTCAGCCAGTCAGTGAGCAGGCTAGAATCTTTAGCTGCAAAAACGTAAGGCATTTAGCTTTTCATCTTTTTTTAGTGTTTTACTTTTTTTTGGTCAAGAACGTCAGTCAGGTTGGGTGACGATTAGAAAGGGGGTCGCAAGGTAATTTTAGTTTGTCAATCAACTCTGGTATGACAATAATGTGTCATGTTAGAGAGAGTAATGTTCCAGTTGTGTTTGTGCCTGGGGGGGGGTGAGTGAGTGAGAGCAAGATGATTGACATTCATGAATGAAGATAGAAGATCAATTTATATTCCTATAGTACTACTGACGACTTGTGAGGATAACTTGTAATTAGAACTGAAAACAGATACATTTATTAAACTGTATTATGGAACTTCTGTTTTTTTATTATCATTCATACCACTTTTATTGCCAGATAGAGGGTTCCGATCACAGAGACCATACAGCCATACCATATTGAATTGAAAAATACAAATCAGAATTCTTCAATGTTGACATGACAATGATACATTAGTATGGATATTGAGAAACAATAGAAAAACATGTCTTAAATCAACTCTCTTCCTTTCTACTCTAGGAGAGGCAACAGATCAGACTAATATTCATATGTTTAAAAGAATAAGTATTTTAAACTTACATGGTGGACCAGAGTCTATGGTGTGATGATTAAGTGACAAAAAAGTATCAAATTATATGTATTCTGCATAATTGGCATAATATGTATCGATACAAATTTAAATTTGGGACACTGCTGGTTATATCCGGGACAATACAAAGTAGAATTCGGGACAGTTGTGGGACACTGAGGAAAAAAGTTAATTTTGAGCCCTGGTGGGGAGGTGGGACAGGAGTCTCTCTCTCTCTCTTACAACCTATTTAACTAAACCCACACAATGAAAGTACACTATTACTGTAATATTTACATTTACCTATCTTCAAATGGATCCTTGTTGTTGTTGTTGTTGTTGTTGTTGTTGTTGCTGCTGTATTCTCCAGGTTCTGATGCTCCATCTCCACTGCTGCTAGTGCTACAAGTCTGCTGTGCAGAGCTGGTAATCAGATAATAAGCCTGTTGAACAGGAGAAAAGAATGAAGCAGAGGGAAAGTTACCGCCGTTTGTGTGGTTGTCCTAGCCAGAATTTATTAAACACATTAATAAATACACTTACAAATTATATCCGTTTTCTCTATTTATGTATCTCTGCGTTGTGTTGTCGAATGAATATGACTTCCTTCTTGCCAACCAGCTTTATTATCTGTGCAAACAGAATATAAGGAAATGGCTTCACCAGCATTCTACCTCAATACTTCTCCTCAGTGAGGCCTGAAGCTAACTGAGAATGTAAAAATACATTTAGCCAATCAAAATAACTATGTCTGACATATTGTATTTTCTAATCAAAAATGGACATGCCATATTATGACTTTCATGAGGGATTAAAGCCGTTTTTATTTACAGTATATAATACGGTGATAACAGATACAGGGATGCAAACTCATCAGGTATGAAAAAGGTGTCAAGGATCCGAGTCCCGGACCCCACGGAATATCGGCTTTAAAATTAGGAATAACAGATGATTTTAGCAGTCAGAACAACTAAAGCAGCAGTGTCAATAATAACAGAAATGCCAAAGAGTCACATCTAATATAAATATATATAAAAGCATTTATTTTAATTGTGTAGCAGTGAGTTTAACATTTTGGCAGCACTGTTGAGCATTTTGAAAATGTATTTTCATGCCTCTGTGCAAGGCTTAGTCTTTCTATCTTTATAGCCACTGGTGTAAAGTAACTAAGTTCATAAACTCAACTACTACTTGGGTACAATTTTGAGATACTTGTACTTTATTTAAGTATTTCAATGTTTCTTTGCTACTTTGTACTTCTAATCCACTACAGTTCAGAGGTACATGGTGTACTTTTCCTCCACTACATGTATTAATCCCTTTCGTTACTTCACAGATGTGGATGAATGATGTGAAATCTAACCAAGTGTTGAATCAGACTTTAGTTCCACCTGGAGTAAATCCACAAGCTACCCTGCAGTCTACAAAGTACTTCAGACTAGCTGCACCTTCACCAGCTACCCTGCAGTCTACAAAGTACTTCAGACTAGCTGCACCTTCACCAGCTACCCTGCAGTCTACAAAGTACTTCAGACTAGCTGCACCTTCACCAGCTTTGAGAACACTTTAATGATCAATCATTATAAAACATATCAGATATATTATTCTGAAATGGACAAATCTGCACAACGACTACTTGTACTGTCGCTACTTTCACTATATTTTGATGAGAATACTTTTCTACTTTCACTTGAGGAACGTTTTGAATGCAGTACTTTTACTGTAACAGAGTATTCCTACACTCTGGTGCTTCTAGTACAAGACCAGAGTACTTCTACTTTTACTGTCGCTACTTTAACTATATTTTGATGATAATACTTTTGTACTTTTATTTGAGGAACATTTTGATTGCAGGATTGTTCCTACATTCTGGTACTTCTACTTTAACTCAAGTACAAGACCTGGGTACTTCTACTTTTACTCAAGTACAAGATATATACTTATACCACCTCCGTTTATAGGCTATGAAAAAAACTAATAGAAAACGAAGGCTAAAGCTAACGTTAGCAGATAGTGATGCTAGTTAAGTTTGCTCAACGATAATATTGCGACAGAAAAACGTTTCAGTTCTCAGACCGAAATATGACATAATCTGTGTACACACTACTAACCTGTTGAACAGGAGAAATGCCATGTGTCTTCTTCTTCTTCTTCTTCTTCTTCTTCTTCTTCTTCTTCTTCTTCTTCTTTCAGACCATGCGGTTTCTTTCATAGACATATAAAGAGGTCTCTCTCTTTATATGTCTATGGTTTCTTTAACGCTAAACCGGAAGTGAGGCTAAGAACGGCGAATTTAAAGATAACAATACCATTAGCACTCCTAGTAGTGACTTTATGAACTGCAAACAAATTATAACATTATAAAATGCCTTTAAGGCGGCACACTGTTTGAAGCGCTGCACATTATATAAACTAACGTTACACACGGCAACGACATTAACTGCAAACAGTCGTGACTTGTGTGAAGTGTAACATTAAACAATATATTAACATATTAAATACAACATTTATGACACCACTCGTTCCACTCAGTAACCCTCTTTCCAGCGCTGAGATAGGCTACAGTCATACCAAGAAATGGCTTAGCCCCCACCATGAAAAATGATGTTAAAGTAAGCAAAATAAAGTCCACCAACTCGCGGAGTAAATTGCACAGACAGCAGTTAGTAAGATTGATTTCAGCAGCCACTTGTCTGGAAATACCGAAGACTAGAAACGGTTTTGAAAACTTTTGTCACGTAGTGATTGTCTTCGAACATCTTTGATAATGTCTTCTGGCCAATCAGAATCAAGATAACGGCGTGGTGTTGTTGCAGGAAGTCCCGACGGAGAATATGTTTGCTGAAGTACATCTATATATACATCGATACAACATTACGTGTTGATATAAATCAACACGTAATGAAATAAGACCCCACGGTTTGATGATTGATAGGTGTGTGGGCTGTCACACAGAACAATGTTACAATAAACATACATACGTATGTTAAATGGATATATCCGCCTTCTTTCATTTATCTTTCCATTCCCAACAATATACATAAATAAATGGCATATTTTGGACATAGTTCGAATGGTGATTAATCATGATTAATTACTTTTTAACCTGTGATTAATCTGATTAAAAATTGTAATCGTTTGACAGCCCTAATATATATATATGAAAACAAGAGGGACATAATATCACAAAACAATTAATGATGATGATTATTTCAGACATATGTATTAATAGTGTTAATATCTATGAGATTTAAAGTAATAATAATAATAATAATTCCCTGCAAAAGCACTAATAACAATACAATAATGGCAAAAATAGCAATTCGATATATAGTACAAATCAATCATTGTCATGTGAAGCAAGGAGTGGTTGCCACAAGCGGGGCTATAACTGCACAACATCAATGACAGAGACCATTGTTTAAACAAAGTAATTTATTTAAGGAAAATTCACTCGAATACTACAACATAAAAACATAGGTACACACATATATACACGGCACACTAGAAAAATGTGCAAAGTAGTAGTTTTAAAAAAGGCAATTAGTGTGAGTTCAAAGGCCAAAGAACAGCCTGCGGGGAGCCGCTGTGAAACATGTGTCCGTGACGAAATCACACAACATTCAATGTTGCCATGAATGACAGTATGTTCTGGATGACGTCCAAGATCTCCTCTACGACCAGCAAGAGGATCAACCTGCGGTGAGTTGCTCCATGTCCTCATCGCTGAGCAGGTGCTCAGCTCTCTGGCTCTCTGGCTCTCTGGCTCCTCCTGAGCATCCTCTCCTGCATCAGCTCCACCCTCTCTCTCTGGCTCCTCCTGAGCATCATCTACTCTGCATCAGCTCTACCCTCTCTCTCTGGCTCCTCCTGAGCATCCTCTCCTGCATCAGCTCTACCCTCTCTGTCTCTGGCTCCTCCTGAGCATCCTCTACTCTGCATCAGCTCTACTCTCTCTCTCTGGCTCCTCCTGAGCAACATCTCCTGCATCAGCTCTACCCTCTCTCTCTCTCTCTCTGTCTGGCTCCTCCTGAGCATCCTCTACTCTGCATCAGCTCTACTCTCTCTCTCTGGCTCCTCCTGAGCATCCTCTCCTGCATCAGCTCTACCCTCTCTGTCTGGCTCCTCCTGAGCATCCTCTCCTGCATCAGCTCTACCCTCTCTGTCTGGCTCCTCCTGACCATCTCCTTGTCCTCCACCAAAGAGGCTCTGCATGGCAGAAGTGGTCTGGCCCTGCCGTTCCAGGCAACCTTGGACAAAAAGTTGTATGGGACTCTGGTGTCTTTCGGTCCTCAACCCATGATTGTTCCACTGCTCCAAAAACCCGTAGGTCATGGTTTATGCGTGGGAGATAGACATAATGAAGGGCCCACATGTGCATTTCATTGTCTATGTCTATTATGCCTTCACTCTCCAGGAAGTTGAAGAGGTCGTAATAGACATTGCTCACACCTCGCCACAGGTCACCCCAGAGCCGTTCTATTCTCTGGTTGTGGGTGCTTCTTCCACGGAGAGCACTGCCTCTGTGAGAGCATCTGAAGATGCTCATCAATAGGCAGACAGAGTTGTTTTCGTCCCCATGGTCGGTTCTGACCCTCGAGGGCATGTTTATTCAATTAAATGTCAAACTGTATCACAAAATCTTCTCATAAGCTAAGGGTCTGACAGGCTTGTGGTGGGGGAGGAGTAGAACATGAACAAAATTGAAAAAAGGTGTGTGGCGCTCCGAGACTTTGAGAGTGTGTTGCTTAACTTGTGTGGAACCCGCGTGCAAAATGTGGGGACCCTGCGACCTTTGAACAAGGTCAAAATCGAGGTCAGAGGTCAAATGTGCATGTCGACAGTACCCTCGACGGTGCAAAGGAATGTCCGACGGCTTTGAGCTTGGTCTTGTTGGATCCGGCTCGGAAAGTACATGCAGATTGATGCCTCTGGTCCAACTAAATGTCAAAGGTTACGCCTTAAAATGTAACAAAACCTTCCCTTAAGGCCTTTTGAGATGCAACTGCTGCATGAGTTTTTAAAGGACTTTGGAAAGGGCTAAAGAGATACTTTTTCACAGGGCATTGTTTTTGCCTTAATGATGGACAAAAAACAAGAATAGACCTGAATAGGGGGACACAATCATGTTTGGACCTCATACTTGGAGTAAGTAAATAAAGAGGCCGGCGCTCCAGGGTCTGGTTCTGCTGTGCGTTTTTGTGATGTAACGGTAAAACATTTCAGAATTCCTCCACGGGATGCCATTGTCATTGTACATCACTCAACCCGCGAACAGAACATAGCTAGACCCGCAAATTTGCGGGCACAGCCAGCTGTAGCTACATGTGTGTATTTCGAGGGTTTCTGAATGTTTTGTGCGTGTGTGTTTATCATGGTGTTTATGTTGACAAGGAGGTTTAATAACTGTGCTACACAAAACGTGCAGTCGGTTTCATTTTCATCGCCGTTTGTAGTAGAGTTAGCAGGGTATTTTTATTTTAACTCGTCCCAAAATTATTTTGTATCCTCCCCGACACTATTTTTCTACGACGGGACGTCCTTATGCTCGAGCCCTGCCATGCACCATCACCCCCACCTACACAGCAGCCAGACCCACTGTCTTGGAAGACAGACAAAGACCCTGTCTTTACATTTATAATGAATAGTTGGTTGAGAAAGTTCTGATATTGTCAGGGTTCGTACAGTCATTAAAAACCTGGAAAAGTCATGGAATGCAATATGCAGCTCTGCACAGCGGACTTGTAGCACTAGCAGCAGTGGAGATGGAGCATCAGAACCTGGAGAATACAGCAACAACAACAAGGATCCATTTGATGATAGGTAAATATTACAGTAATAGTGTACTTTCATTGTGTGGGTGTAACATAGTTAAATAGAGAGAGGGGAGAAACATTCCACTTGAACTTTATATTTTAATGAACTTAGTAATTATTGTCCTATATTTCTTTCCGATTTCACAGCTGCCTGCGCCTAGCAGCAAGAACCTCCATCTGTGCCTGCACCCAGGTCAAGATCTACCGTGGCTCAAGGGCCTTCACTAGAGCCATCACAACCAAGGACCAGAGGACCAGCATCACTACAGCAGCCTCCACCTCCATCTGTGCCTGCCACAAGATTAAGATACACCTCGGTACAAAGGCCTCCACCACAGCACAAAGGCCTCCACCACAGCCATCACGATCATCCCAGCCAGCAAAGAAGTCTCGCCTAGCACACTTCCCTCCCTCCGACACAGCCACCAGCAGCACATGCACCATCACCTAGACAGCAGCCAGACCCACTGTCTTGGAAGACAGACAAAGACCATGGCACTGCTCCCCCTGTCTTTACATTTAGAATGAATAGTTGGTTGAGAAAGTTCTGATATTGTCAGGATTCGTACAGTCATTAAAAACCTGGAAAAGTCATGGAATGCAATATTTTCCCCAATGTTTTGGAAAAGTCATGGAAATATAAATAAAGTTGCATCAAATATAATTTATGTTATCTAATCGCCGAAATAGTAATACTATAATGATAATAAATACTGTATCGTATAATGAAACGTAAAATGGCAACTGTGGCAGTATTTCGCTGGTGAGAGGTGTTTACAATCACGCCCTCTAGTCTACAGGAGCTACTATTTGATATAAAGATGCCAGGGAAGTGCAGTTTCAACAATGTATGGCTTCTAAAGAATAAGTACCAATTGTGGTTATCAAAAGACATTGACCCAAGACGTACTAAATGCAAACTGTGTTGTAACATATTCGATATTTAGAATATGGGCGAGGCACTGCATGCTAGCCACATGAAAGAGTCATTTAAAATCATTGGTGAAAAAGTGTATGAACCCTGTATTGTAAATATTGAGATTTTACAGTTTATTATGTTAACATAAATAGTTGGGTGAAAAAAATAAGTTGTAATGCTCAATTTGTATTTGTACACATTACATGAACCTCAGTATGGAATATGAAGTCATGAATCAGTCCTGATGTAACTTTTCTGTGGTGAAAGTAGAGTGATAGAACTATTTTACTCCAAATTCTAATTTACATATTTTCATTATAGACATGAACAACACATTTATATAGGCCTATAGTGTAATTCATATATTTCACTACTTTTGTGAACCAAAAACGTTGGTAATCCAAATCTGAAACACAAAAAAAAATGGATGACATGAGTACATCTGTGTTTTCACAAGTTTTTAAGTTTTCCAAAAATCTGATTTCTAAGCTAAGTATCTCATAAGACAGTGCTCTAAGGTGAGTGACATTGCATTTCTAGCAAGAACATTTTGATATGTTACACCCGGTTACACCATGCCATGTTATAAGAAGTACATTTAAAAGGTGATTTAAGGAGACAAATACCCTTCACTTCAGTAAAATAAGGTATGGCGATTTTATTTTAAAAGACAATGAAGGCAGGTTATATTGATTGATATATTTATTATATTGAAAGCCAAATTAATACATAGTCCCCTGAAGCTGGAATAATGTACAATTTCCAGCCTCACAATGTCAGGAACTTTTCATCTACAGATTGCTTTGGTCTGGTTTTGCTCTTCACTGATTGGTTACTGAGACTTTGAACTCAAACGGACCTCCCCGTTTATAAAACGGACCTCCCCGTTTATTCGCGCGTAGTTTCGCGCGAATAAACGGACCTCCCCGTTAATCCGCGCGAAACTACGCGCGAATTGTGGCGCAAAGGGCGTTCCATAGAGGCTCCCGTGAGCGGGAGCAGGCTCCCGTGAGCGCGAGCAGGCTCCAGTATGGAACGCCCTTTGCGTCACAATTCGCGCGTTTATTCGCGCGTAGTTTCGCGCGGATTAACGGGGAGGTCTGTTTATTCGCGCGAAACTACGCGCGAATAAACGGGGAGGTCCGTTTTATAAACGGGGAGGTCCGTTTAAGTTCAAAGTCTCAGTAACCAATCAGTGAAGAGCAAAACCAGACCAAAGCAATCTGTAGATGAAAAGTTCCTGACATTGTGAGGCTGGAAATTGTACGTTATTCCAGCTTCAGGGGACTATGTATTAATTTGGCTTTCAATATAATAAATATATCAATCAATCTATAACCTGCCTTCATTGTCTTTTAAAATAAAATCACCTTACCTTATTTTACTGAAGTGAAGGGTATTTGTCTCCTTAAATCACCTTTTAAATGTACTTCTTATAACATGGCATGGTGTAACATATCAAAATGTTCAGTCTCTGGTCTTGCTAGAAATGCAATGTCACTCACCTGAGAGCACTGTCTTATGAGATATTTAGCTTAGAAATCAGATTTTTGGAAAACTTAAAAACTTGTGAAAACAGATGTACTCATGTCATCCATTTTATTTTGGTGTTTCAGATTTGGTTTACCAACGTTTTTGGTTCACAAAAGTAGTGAAATATATGAATTACACTATAGGCCTATATAAATGTGTTGTTCATGTCTAAAATGAAAATGTGTAAATTAGAATTTGGAGTAAAATAGTTCCATCACTCTACTTTCACCACAGAAAAGTTACATCAGGACTGATTCATGACTTCATATTCCATACTGAGGTTCATGTGATGTGTACAAATTGTGTATTACAACTTTTTTTTTTAACCAACTATTTATGTTAACATAAGAAACAGTAACATCTCAATATTTACAATACAGGGTTCATACTTTTTCACCAATGATTTTAAATGACTTTTCCACGACCAAAAAAATGACACATTCATGTGGCTAGCATGCGCTGCCTCGCCCATATTCTAAATATTGAATATGTTACAACACAGTTTGCATTTAGCACGTCTTGGGTCAATGTCTTTTGATAACCACAATTGGTACTTATTCTTTAGAAGCCATACATTGTTGAAACTGCACTTCCCTGGTATCTTTATATCAAATAGTAGCTCCTGTAGACTAGAGGGCGTGATTGTAAACATCTCTCACCAGCGAAATACTGCCACAGTTGCCATTTTACATTTCATTATACGATACAGTATTTATTATCATTATAGTATTACTATTTCGGCGATTAGATAACATATTAATTATATTTGATGCAATTTTATTTATATTTCCATGACTTTTCCAAACCATTGGGAAAAATATTACATTCCATGACTTTTCCAGGTTTTTAATGACCGTACAAACCCTGACAATATCGGAACTTTCTCAACCAACTATTCATTCTAAATGTAAAGACAGGGGGAGCAGTGCCATGGTCTTTGTCTGTCTTCCAAGACAGTGGGTCTGGCTACTGTGTAGGTGATGGTGCATGTGCTGCTGGTGGCTGTGTCGGAGGGAGGGAAGTGTGCTAGGCGAGACTTCTTTGCTGGCTGGGTTGATCGTGATGGCTGTGGTGGAGGCCTTTGTACCGAGGTGTATCTTAATCTTGTGGCAGGCACAGATGGAGGTGGAGGCTGCTGTAGTGATGCTGGTCCTCTGGTCCTTGGTTGTGATGGCTCTAGTGAAGGCCCTTGAGCCACGGTAGATCTTGACCTGGGTGCAGGCACAGATGGAGGTTCTTGCTGCTAGGCCCAGGCAGCTGTGAAATGGGAAAGAAATATAGGACAATAATTACTAAGTTCATTAAAATATAAAGTTCAAGTGGAATGTTTCTCCCCTCTCTCTCTATTTAACTATGTTACACCCACACAATGAAAGTACACTATTACTGTAATATTTACCTATCTTCAAATGGATCCTTGTTGTTGTTGCTGTATTCTCCAGGTTCTGATGCTCCATCTCCACTGCTGCTAGTGCTACAAGTCCGCTGTGCAGAGCTGCATATTGCATTCCATGACTTTTCCAGGTTTTTAATGACCGTACGAACCCTGACAATATCAGAACTTTCTCAACCAACTATTCATTATAAATGTAAAGACAGGGGGAGCAGTGCCATGGTCTTTGTCTGTCTTCCAAGACAGTGGGTCTGGCTGCTGTGTAGGTGGGGGTGATGGTGCATGGCAGGGCTCGAGCATAAGGACGTCCCGTCGTAGAAAAATAGTGTCGGGGAGGATACAAAATAATTTTGGGACGAGTTAAAATAAAAATACCCTGCTAACTCTACTACAAACGGCGATGAAAATGAAACCGACTGCACGTTTTGTGTACCACACAGTTATTAAACCTCCTTGTCAACATAAACACCATGATAAACACACGCGCAAACATTCAGAAACCCTCGAAATACACACATGTAGCTACAGCTGGCTGTGCCCGCAAATTTGCGGGTCTAGCTATGTTCTGTTCGCGGGTTGAGTGATGTACAATGACAATGGCATCCCGTGGAGGAATTCTGAAATGTTTTACCGTTACATCACAAAAACGCACAGCAGAACCAGACCCTGGAGCGCCGGCCTCTTTATTTACTTACTCCTCTTCATCCCCTATGGGTAATAAGGCTGAGAAGAGAACTCTCCATCGTATTTAGTCCTTAGCAATATGCTGCGTCTCCCCATGTAGGGATGGGTACCGAGCCCCGGTATTAAACGGGCCCCGGGCCAGAATTATTAAAGACAGTGGTAACGTTAAGCTCCGACGTTATCTGACTTTTTATCGGTACCGGAGACATTTAAAAAATATATGTCATATGTATTATTGCTACATACACATTATATCGCAGTTTTAGTTTCACCAACTCCGTTTCTAATATGCATTAAGACTACACCATGCGTCTATGATGTATTTTTGAGCTTTCCAATCCAGGCGAGATCTCTCTCCCGTCTGTGTGCGAGGGGACGGGGCCATTTGTAAAGGTCTCCTGACTGTGTTACAGACTGTCATCCTGGTTAGTGGTTACTCTGGGTTCTGTCTTCAGGACACAGTGTTGAATTTTTTTGTTAATTGGATGAGTCATTTTCTCATTTGTGTGTTTGTTTAAATATATTTGGCCTTTGTTTATGTGATTGAATGATTTACTCAAATAAAAAGGTTGATGAATTATCATCTAATGATTTGTATGTTGTATTTATGTTAAAGGTCACTTTGAATGATTTTAACTCATGATAATGTAGAAAAACTAACATTTTAAATTCGGGACGGTCCACATTAATTTCGGGACGGCTTAGATTGTATTTCGGGAGGATGGGGAAAAAAGTTAGTCGAGAGCCCTGGTGCATGGGCTGCTGGTGGCTGTGTCGGCGGGAGGGAGGTGTGCTAGGCGAGACTTCTTTGCTGGCTGGGTTGATCGTGATGGCTGTGGTGGAGGCCTTTGTACCGAGGTGGCCCTTGAGCCACGGTAGATCTTGACCTGGGTGCAGGCACAGGTGGAGGTTCTTGCTGCTAGGCCCAGGCAGCTGTGAAATCGGAAAGAAATATAGGACAATATTTACTACTAAGTTCATTAAAATATAAAGTTCAAGTGGAATGTTTCTCAAGCACAAATAACAATGCACAACTCGTGAATTTTTTTTTTTTTAAAGTAAACTTCAAAATGGGTGTTATTTGCAAAGTCATTGGGCTGTCAAATCATAGAATGCATTCTACGTCATCCACTCTGCTGCTGACTGCTGCTAGACTCACGCTAATGCAACGCTCACGACAGTTATAAACAGAAGAAAGAAATGCTGAGGTGGTTGAATAAACAGCCCCCTGTTGCAAGCCCTAATTCTGCCGACTCCCGAAACGAAAACATCCCAAGTCCTGGTCATGATGCACCGTCTTCCATTGTGGTAAATTAGTTGTCTTAAGTGCCAATGTTAGTGCTAACTAATGCTAGCAACTGAAGTGTGCCTTACAATGCATACAAACGTCCTAAAACGCGGTGTCATGTTCTTTTGAAGTTTTTGAAAATTATGTGAAATACAGTTGATCAGAATAATAATAATAATAATTTTTGTATTTTCTTTGTCAGCCAGTCAGTGACCAGGCTAGAATCTTTAGCTGCAAAAACGTAAGGCATTTAGCTAATCATTTAGCGTTTTACTTTTTTTTGGTCAAGAACGTCAGTCAGATTGGGTGACGATTAGAAAGGGGGTCGCAAGATAATTTTAGTAGAAGATCAATTTATATTCCTATAGTACTACTGACGACTTGTGAGGATAACTTGTAATTAGAACTGAAAACAGATACATTTATTAAACTGTATTATGGAACTTCTGTTTTTTTATTATCATTCATACCACTTTTATTGCCAGATAGAGGGTTCCGATCACAGAGACCATACAGCCATACCATATTGAATTGAAAAATACAAATCAGAATTCTTCAATGTTGACATGACAATGATAAATTAGTCTGGATATTGAGAAACAATAGAAAAACATGTCTTAAATCAACTCTCTTCCCTTCTACTCTAGGAGAGGCAACAGATCAGACTAATATTCATATGTTTAAAAGAATAAGTATTTTAAACTTACATGGTGGACCAGAGTCTATGGTGTGATGATTAAGTGACAAAAAAGTATCAAATTATATGTATTCTGCATAATTGGGGGGGGGGCGACGATACAAATTTGAATTTGGGACACTGCTGGTTATATCCGGGACAATACAAAGTAGAATTCGGGACAGTTGTGGGACACTGAGGAAAAAAGTTAATTTTGAGCCCTGATGGGGAGGTGGGACAGGAGTCACTCTCTCTTACAACCTATTTAACTAAACCCACACAATGAAAGTACACTATTACTGTAATATTTACATTTACCTATCTTCAAATGGATCCTTGTTGTTGTTGCTGTATTCTCCAGGTTCTGATGCTCCATCTCCACTGCTGCTAGTGCTACAAGTCTGCTGTGCAGAGATGGTAATCAGATAATAAGCCTGTTGAACAGGAGAAAAGAATGAAGCAGAGGGAAAGTCGCTGCCGTTTGTGTGGTTGTCCTAGCCAGAATTTATTAAACATAGGGCTGTGCAATTAATCGTATTTTAATCGCGATTACGGTTTGCGACGATTGTGCTACCACAACAGACCTATGGTCTAGCCCAGGGGTGCCCAACCAGTCGATCGCGAGATGTGTCTAAAAATAGAACAACAATATTCTGTTTTATCGTTAATGTCCTGTAACATAATCTTCCTGTGCCAGAATAATGCACTTGAACGCATCAAAGCTTTGTGATTGGCCGGCGTCACCCCATGTGTCGGGGCGTGGCTGAGGGTCTTCAGTCCAGGTGGCAATATTGTCACCTGCCTGCGCTCATCTTTGAAACCAGACCATGTCAACAGGCTGGTGTTTCTGGCAAAAAATCTTTAAGAGATGACATGAGCAGCCCTACCAGCATTTGCCATGGTGGTCTAAACATTTTTTATTTGGTCTTAAATTGTAGTTCAACATTTATTTCCTGTTACTTCTGGACCAAGACGGTTGGCCAGCCTTCAACATGTTGAATATGTTTTACCAAAATGTTGGCTATATGTTAAGGAGTTTTCAGGTTGTGACAGTGCACTGCATCATATTTGATTTAATTTATTTTGGTCTAATTTATTTTTATTTATCATATTAATAATATATGTTTAGTATGGTTTTGGAAGTGCGCTCCAACATATTTGTTGATCTTGTTTATTGGTAAAATATTATTTGTTTTAAAGTTCAATAAATGGTCAATAAATAATCGTCAAAATAATCGTGATATCAATTATTGACCCAAATAATCGTGATTATGATTTTTACCATAATCGCACAGCCCTAATTAAACACATTAATAAATTCACTTACAACTTATATCCGTTTTCTCTATTTATGTATCTCTGCGTTGTGTTGTGTGGTCGAATGAATATGTCTTCCTTCTTGCCAACCAGCTTTATTATCTGTGCAAACAGAATATAAGGAAATGGCTTCACCAGCGTTCTACCTCATAATACTTCTCCTCAGTGAGGCCTGAAGCTAACTGAGAATGTAAAAATACATTTAGCCAATCAAAATAACTATGTCTGACATATTTCGTTTTCTATTAAAAAATGGACATAAATCCACATGCCATATTATGACTTGAGGGATTAAAGCCTTTTTCATTTACAGTGTATAATACAGTGATAACAGATAACACACACAACCCGACTGTACTCACTTTAACATGGCTGTTGTACAGGCACAATATTAGCATAGCATTAGCGCTTTAGCTTTTAAATAATATGACAAATGATGACCTCAGACCAGCATTTCACATACTTATACAAACAGAATAAACTTTAAATGTAAGCCAGACTAGTGCACGGGACTCATACACATAGTAGAGCTACATTATCCAGTGAGCAACAGCCTGTGTTAAAGAAGCTAGCGGACGCCATTAGCCATTAGCCACACGCTAGTGGCGTAGCTCACAGAAGGACATTAAAGTTCACTACAGATAAAACAGTTTCAAAGACACTTCTTAGATCGAAATATGACATAATCTGTGTACACACTACTAACCTGTTGAACAGGAGAAATTAATGAAGCAGAGGGAAAGTTGCTGCCATGTGTCTGTCGTCTGTGGTCTTCTTCTTCTTCTTCTCTCAGACCATTCCGTTTCTCTAACGCTAAACCGGAAGTGAGGCTAAGAACGGCGAATTTAAAGATAACAATACCATTAGCACTCCTAGTGGTGACTTTATGAACTGCAAACAAATTATAACATTATAAAATGCCTTTAAGGCGGCACACTGTTTGAAGCGCTGCACATTATATAAACTAACGTTACACACGGCAACGACATTAACTGCAAACAGTCGTGACTTGTGTGAAGTGTAACATTAAACAATATATTAACATATTAAATACAACATTTATGACACCACTCGTTCCACTCAGTAACCCTCTTTGTTCTAAGACATGTGATAGTCTATACACTATCATCTTCTCCATCCATTTACACAAGTGTGATGTTACTGGGTAATGATCACTTCCTATGGGACAGTCACTTTTTACATACCATTCACACGATTTAACTAAACTATCCGTCACAAGTATGAGGTCCAAACATGATTGTGTCCCCCTATTCAGGTCTATTCTTGTTTTTTGTCCATCATTAAGGCAAAAACAATGCCCTGTGAAAAAGTATCTTTTTAGCCCTTTCCAAAGTCCTTTAAAAACTCATGCCGCAGTTGCATCTCAAAAGGCCTTAAGGGAAGGTTTTGTTACATTTTAAGGCGTAACCTTTGACATTTAGTTGGACCAGAGGCATCAATCTGCATGTACTTTCCGAGCCGGATCCAACAAGACCAAGCTCAAAGCCGTCGGACATTCCTTTGCACCGTCGAGGGTACTGTCGACATGCAAATTTGACCTCTGACCTCGATTTTGACCTTGTCGAAGGTCGCAGGGTCCCCAAATTTAAATTAAGCAACACACTCTCAAAGTCTCGGAGCGCCACACACTTTTTTCAATTTTGTTCATGTTCTACCCCTCCCCCACCACAAGCCTGTCAGACCCTTAGCTTATGAGAGGATTTTGTGATACAGTTTGACATTTAATTGAATAAACATGCCCTCGAGGGTCAGAACCGACCATGGGGACGAAAACAACTCTGTCTGCCTATTGATGAGCATCTTCAGATGCTCTCACAGAGGCAGTGCTCTCCGTGGAAGAAGCACCCACAACCAGAGAATAGAACGGCTCTGGGGTGACCTGTGGCGAGGTGTGAGCAATGTCTATTACGACCTCTTCCTTGAGAGTGAAGGCATAATAGACATAGACAATGAAATGCACATGTGGGCCCTTCATTATGTCTATCTCCCACGCATAAACCGTGACCTACGGGGTTTTTGGAGCAGTGGAACAATCATGGGTTGAGGACCGAACGACACCAGAGTCCCATACAACTTTTTGTCCAAGGTTGCCTGGAACGGCAGGGCCAGACCACTTCTGCCATGCAGAGCCTCTTTGGTGGAGAACAAGGAGATGCTCAGGAGGAGCCAGACAGAGAGGGTAGAGCTGATGCAGGAGAGGATGCTCAGGAGGAGCCAGAGAGAGAGAGTAGAGCTGATGCAGGAGAGGATGCTCAGGAGGAGCCAGAGAGAGAGAGAGAGAGTAGAGCTGATGCAGGAGAGGATGCTCAGGAGGAGCCAGAGAGAGAGAGAGTAGAGCTGATGCAGGAGAGGATGCTCAGGAGGAGCCAGAGAGAGAGAGAGAGTAGAGCTGATGCAGGAGAGGATGCTCAGGAGGAGCCAGAGAGAGAGGGTAGAGCTGATGCAGGAGAGGATGCTCAGGAGGAGCCAGAGAGAGAGGGTTGAGCTGATGCAGGAGAGGATGCTCAGGAGGAGCCAGAGAGAGAGGGTAGAGCTGATGCAGGAGAGGATGCTCAGGAGGAGCCAGAGAGAGAGAGTAGAGCTGATGCAGGAGAGGATGCTCAGGAGGAGCCAGAGAGAGAGAGAGTAGAGCTGATGCAGGAGAGGATGCTCAGGAGGAGCCAGAGAGAGAGAGAGTAGAGCTGATGCAGGAGAGGATGTTCAGGAGGAGCCAGAGAGAGAGAGAGTAGAGCTGATGCAGGAGAGGATGCTCAGGAGGAGCCAGAGAGAGAGAGAGTAGAGCTGATGCAGGAGAGGATGCTCAGGAGGAGCCAGAGAGAGAGAGAGTAGAGCTGATGCAGGAGAGGATGCTCAGGAGGAGCCAGAGAGAGAGAGAGTAGAGCTGATGCAGGAGAGGATGCTCAGGAGGAGCCAGAGAGAGAGAGTAGAGCTGATGCAGGAGAGGATGCTCAGGAGGACATGGAGCAGCTCACCGCAGGTTGACCTCTTGCTGGTCGTAGAGATCATTCATGGCAACATTGAATGTTGTGTGATTTCGTCACGGACACATGTTTCACAGCGGCTCCCCGCAGGCTGTTCTTTGGCCTTTGAATTCACACTAATTGCCTTTTTTAAAACTACTACTTTGCACATGTGTCTAGTGTGCAGTGTATATATGTGTGTACCTATGTTTTTATGTTGTAGTATTCGAGTGAATTTTCCTTAAATAAATTACTTTGTTTAAACAATGGTCTCTGTCATTGATGTTGTGCAGTTACTAGCCCCGCTTGTGGCAACCATTCCTTGCTTCACATGACAACGATTGATTTGTACTATATATCGAATTTCTATTTTTGCCATTATTGTATTGTTATTAGTGCTTTTGCAGGGAATTATTATTATTATTATTACTTCTCATAGATATTAACACTATTATACATATGGCTGAAATAATCATCATCATCATTAATTGTTTTGTGATATTATGTCCCTCTTGTTTTCATATATATATACAATTTTACAATTTTACAATTTTTAATCAGATTAATCACAGCTTAAAAATGAATTAATCAGATTAATCACCATTCGAACTATGTCCAAAATATGGCATTTCTTTATGTATATTGTTGTGGGAATGGAAAGATAAATGAAAGAAGGCGGATATATCCATTTAACATACGTATGTACGTTTATTGTAACATTGTTCTGCGTGTCAAAATGAAAGACAACCCACACACCTATCAATCATCAAACCGTGGGGTCTTATTTCATTACGTGTTGATTTATATCTATCTACAGCAAACGTATTCTCCGTCGGGACTTCCTGCAACAACATCACGCCGTTATCTTGATTCTGATTGGCCAGAAGACATTATCAAAGATGTTCTATTGAGAAGACGATCACTACGTGACAAAAGTTTTCAAAACCGTTTCTAGTCTTCGGTATTTCCAGACAAGTGGCTGCTGAAATCATTCTTACTAACTGCTGTCTGTGCAATTTACTCCGCGAGTTGGTGGACTTTATTTTGCTTACTTTAACATCATTTTTCATGGTGGGGGCTAAGCCATTTCTTGGTATGACTGTAGCCTATCTCAGCGCTGGAAAGAGGGTTACTGAGTGGAACGAGTGGTGTCATAAATGTTGTATTTAATATGTTAATATATTGTTTAATGTTACACTTCACACAAGTCACGACTTTTTGCAGTTAATGTCGTTGCCGTGTGTAACGTTAGTTTATATAATGTGCAGCGCTTCAAACAGTGTGCTGCCTTAAAGGCATTTTATAATGTTATAATTTGTTTGCAGTTCATAAAGTCACTACTAGGAGTGCTAATGGTATTGTTATCTTTAAATTCGCCGTTCTTAGCCTCACTTCCGGTTTAGCGTTAAAGAAACCATAGACATATAAAGAGAGAGACCTCTTTATATTTCTATGAAAGAAACCGCATGGTCTGAAAGAAGAAGAAGAAGAAGAAGAAGAAGAAGAAGAAGAAGAAGAAGAAGAAGACACCACATGGCAGCAACTTTCCCTCTGCTTCATTCATTTCTCCTGTTCAACAGGTTAGTAGTGTGTACACAGATTATGTCATATTTCGATCTAAGATGTGTCTTTGGAACTGTTTTATGTGTAGTTAACTTTAATGTCATTCTGTGAGCTACGCCACTAGCGTGTGGCTAATGGCTAATAGCGTCCGCTAGCTTCTTTAACACAGGCTCCCTGGATAATGTAGCTCTACTATGTGTATGAGTCTCGTGCACTAGTCTGGCTTACATTCGAAGTTTATTCTGTTTGTATACATATGTGAAATGTTGGTCTGAGGTCATAATTTTCCATATTATTTCAAAGCTAAAGCGCTAATGCTATGCTAATATTGTGCCTGTACAACAGCCATGTTAAAGTGAGTACAGTCGGGTTGTGTGTGTTATCTGTTCACTGTATTATATACTGCAAATGAAAAAGGCTTTAATCCCTCATGAAAGTCATAATATGGCATGTGGATGTATGTCCATTTTTTAATAGAAAACGAAATATGTCAGACATAGTTATTTTGATTGGCTAAATATATGTTTACATTCTCAGTTAGCTTCAGGCCTCACTGAGGAGAAGTATTGAGGTGGAACGCTGGTGAAGCCATTTACTTATCTGTTTGCACAGATAATAAAGCTGGTTTGCAAGAAGGAACTCATATTCATTCGACAACACAACACAACGCAGAGATACATGTGGCATCAAACCAGAGAATGATTAGATAAATAGAGAAAACGGATATAATTTGTAAGTGAATTTATTAATGTGTTTAATAAATTCTGGCTAGGACAACCACACAAACGGCAGCAACTTTCCCTCTGCTTCATTCTTTTCTCCTGTTCAACAGGCTTATTATCTGATTACCAGCTCTGCACAGCGGACTTGTAGCACTAGCAGCAGTGGAGATGGAGCATCAGAACCTGGAGAATACAGCAACAACCACAAGGATCCATTTGAAGATAGGTAAATATTACAGTAATAGTGTACTTTCATTGTGTGGGTTTAATTAAATAGGTTGTAAGAGAGAGACTCCTATCCCACCTCCCCATTTTATTTTGAGTTGTGCATTGTTATTTGTGCTTGAGAAACATTCCACTTGAACTTTATATTTTAATGAACTTAGTAGTAATTATTGTCCTATATTTCTTTCCGATTTCACAGCTGCCTGCGCCTAGCAGCAAGAACCTCCATCTGTGCCTGCACCCAGGTCAAGATCTACCGTGGCTCAAGGGCCTTCACCAGAGCCATCACCACCAAGGACCAGAGGACCAGCATCACTACAGCAGCCTCCACCTCCATCTATGCCTGCCACAAGATTAAGATACACCTCGGTACAAAGTCCTCCACCACATCCCAGCCAGCAAATAAGTCTCGCCTAGCACACTTCCCTCCCGCCACCAGCAGCCCATGCACCATCACCTACACAGCAGCCAGACCCACTGTCTTGGAAGACAGACAAAGACCATGGCACCATGGTCTTTACATTTAGAATGAATATTGGTTGAGAAAGTTCTGATATTTTCAGGATTCGTACAGTCATTAAAAACCTGGAAAAGTCATGGAATGCAATATTTTTCCCAAAGTTTTGGAAAAGTCATGAAAATATAACTAAAGTTGCATCAAATATAATTTATATGTTATCTAATTGCCGAAATAGTAATACTATAATGATAATAAATACTGTATCGTATAATGAAACGTAAAATGGCAACTGTGGCAGTATTTCGCTGGTGAGAGATGTTTACAATCACGCCCTCTAGTCTACAGGAGCTACTATTTGATATAAAGATGCCAAGCTGTCTGGGAAGTGCAGTTTCAACAATGTATGGCTTCTAAAGAATAAGTACCAATTGTGGTTATCAAAAGACATTGACCCAAAATGCAAACTGTGTTGTAACATATTCAATATTTCGAATATGGGCGAGGCACTGCATGCTAGCCACATGAAAGAGTCATTTAAAATCACTGGTGAAAAAGTGTATGAACCCTGTATTGTAAATATTGAGATTTTACAGTTTCTTATGTTAACATAAATAGTTGAAAAAAAAAAGTTGTAATGCTCAATTTGTATTTGTACACATCACATGAACCCCAGTATGGAATATGAAGTCATTAATCAGTCCTGATGTAACTTTTCTGTGGTGAAAGTAGAGTGATAGAACTATTTTACTCCAAATTCTAATTTAGACATGAACAACATATATAGTGTAATTCATATATTTCACTACTTTTGTGAACCAAAAACGTTGGTAAAACAAAACTGAAACACCAAAAAAAATGGATGACATGAGTACATCTGTGTTTTCACAAGAGTTTTTAAGTTTTCCAAACATCTGATTTCTAAGCTAAGTATCTCATAAAACAGTGGCTCTAAGGCAGGGGTCTCCAACCTTTCTTCACCTGAGAGCTACTTTGAAAAAATGAAAGTGGCCAAGAGCTACTTGCATCGCATCACTTACATTTATTCACATAGCACTCATCAGTTGAATTAAGCTACTTTTGTACACGTGTGAAATTGCAATACCTAAAGCTTATCTAAAATCTTAACTTCACATCAAGGTCCAAGAAAACGACAATTTCTCACGTATTAATATGGACAACATAGTAAGTACATCACTGAAGATTCACATAAATGTCCAAGAGAAAAATACAATGTTTTCACTTCTTATTATGGCCCACATAGTAAATACATCGCCTTAATCCCCACCTTGTAAGCATCTTATGGCACATGTGTAAAATAAGTACATTCACTCTTTTTTACAGTTAGTGAGAAGACTGGCGCTGCATGGAGTCCACCATAGAGGTGTATGCTGGAGTGTACCCACTTAGGTTCACTCTAATAGTAATTTAAATGTCCATCAGTCAGTCTTGTTCATTCATGTCAGAAAAAGCTGCTTCACAAAGGTCTGTAGAACAGAACCAAATAAAGCAGACATGTTCAGTGCTGCTTGATGAATGTTCTTATAGTTTTCTGGGCTTACAAGGCTCCAGAAATGTTGTGAGTTTTGCTGAGACTTCAGCTGAACATGATTTTAGAGATTTATAACCTCCATCTCCATCTCCACAGGATAGACACTGAACAGTGCAGCCATCTTTTCTTCTTCGTCTTATAAACCATAATAAATGAATTGTATAGGTCTAGCCTCCCTATATCTGTGTGTGACATTTTTCCATCCTCAAAAACAAAAAACTAATACTTCTGCGGTCTAGCTGCAGCTTCAAGCAACGGTCTTCTGCTAAAAAAAGGACACTGAATGTCTTGAATGAGGCATCACACACATGACTTGAGTCTGAACCATCTGAACACAGCAGACAACAGGAGTATTTACAACAGCATTATAAAAACAAAAATAGTGCATGTGGGTGCACACTCACATTCTCTGTTTTACTGTTACATGAATCCCATGAATGTATGAGACTAAGTTAGCTTCATCATCTCAATCAGTGATTAAGTGAATAATAAAGTTTCTATCAGGTCACTATCAGCCTGTCACTCATATTAGTAGTTATTTTTCAGGAGGGGGCGGGGCTTGGAGGAACGGAGAGGAGACGGTGATTGCGGAAGCTTTCCTCCTGCCTTCACAAACTGCACACAAGTATTTATCAACTGAAAATAGCAAGAGGACATTCATACTCTGCAATCCAAGACTTGATTAAATCCACCAAAAACCTGACATTACGATAACGAGTGTTTTTCAAAAACACAAATCCCTCCCTGTGTGTCTCTGAGCCGCAGCGACGCGGCCTGATTCAGAGCGGGTCATTCTGCTGTTGGTTCTGGACTGGTGCTGCTGGAGAAAGCAGACTGCTCCATGTGTGGTGTCGCTGTGCCGCTGTCACATCTGCTTCTTGATCTCTGCGTCACGGACACATTTTATATTTGTGTGACAGAAACAATTCTAAAACAAAAACACTTTATTGTCCGGCCGCGGCCGAAAAATCAAGAAGCAACGTTACTACGCTATAATCGATAATCGAGCGGCGAGCTACTGAAAAGCTGCCCGCGAGCTACCGGTAGCTCGCGATCGACGTGTTGGAGACCCCTGCTCTAAGGTGAGTGACATTGCATTTCTAGCAAGACCAGAGACTGATCATTTTGATATGTGCCAACATGCCATGTTATAAGAAGTACTTTTAAAAAGGTGATTTAAGGAGACATAAATACTTTTCACTTCAGTAAGATAAGGTAAGGCGATTTTATTTTAAAAGACAATGAAGGCAGGTTATATTGATTGATATATTTATTATATTGAAAGCCAATTTAATACATAGTCCCCTGAATCTGGAATAACGTACAATTTACAGCCTCACAATGTCAGGAACTTTTCATCTACAGATTGCTTTGGTCTGGTTTTGCTCTTCACTGATTGGTTACTGAGACTTTGAACTCAAACGGACCTCCCCGTTTATAAAACGGACCTCCCCGTTTATTCGCGCGAAACTACGCGCGAATAAACGCGCGAATTGTGGCGCAAAGGGCGTTCCATACTCCCGTGAGCGGGAGCGCGCTCCTTCAGACTATCGCGCCACCTAACCATTCGCCAAAAATGTTTTTAATACCAGCGGTAACCGGCCAAGCGCCGTGCAAAAAACAATCTTCAAATAAAAGAAGTCACCGGAGGAGTTAAAGGAGTGACAGGGAGCATGAGAAGAAGAGGGAGAGAACGTTTCAGCTTGATCGATGGAGTTGGCTTCTAGTGGTGCAGTGACGCGTCCTAAAACCCTTTTATAATCTATCGATTAGATTTATGATTCGAAAATTATAAAAGTAGGGTAGACATGTGGAGATTATCCGGCTGAACAAAACGTGCATTTATCAAACAGGTTCGTTCCACAGACCTTATTTCCAGCTATTTTCCAAAACCCTGTGGAGAAATCCCATTGCTTTCTGTCGAGGGAACCAGCAGCTTACTTCCTGGTTTTAGGACGCGTCACTGCACCTCTCAATATAATGGCAATATAAACAAGGTCTTCTGTCGGCTCTGGACATCAATGCCGAACTATGCTGACAAGTATGTGAAGAGTAGACCATATAAAGGTATTGGCGAAATGTCCCAGCAGTTTAGAATAATGAAGGCTCTTATCAAATCAATTACATGGCCATTACATGTCTAACTCCTAATGACAGGAAGGCAGAAAGCGCATTATACAAATAATAATACTCATAATAGCAGAATTTTTTTAACAATGACCACAATATCATTATTTTAATAAACCAAATATGAACAATTGAGGAAAATGAGGAAGAACTGATGATTCAAATGTTGTAGTACAAGTTGTAATGTAGTTAGTACATACATTACTATTGCAACAAATGTGTTCATTTTCTTCATTATTAGTCGATTTATTTGGACGAATGCTCCGGGCCAGTGGTTACAATGGTGGGACCAGTGATAATACAAGTCTGCGGTGGGCCGGCGCTACCGAAGTGGGCCGGTCGAGAGTCCCGGGCTGATTTGTAGTCCCAGTCCGCCCCTGTCAGCAGCACGTGGTAAAACCCACCAATGAGCGCTCAGCTCGAGATACCAGCGAGCCGTTTCCCATCAAGCATTTCGCTTCCGCAGCTCGTGGAGAGCAACTGCGCCAACTCGCCTCGCCTCGCTCTCAAGGCTGCGGGCGTCTTTGTCCCGCGAGATTTCAAAGTCTCATGTGGGCGAGCCTCCAGAGCAAGTCGGACAAAATGACTAACCATCATGCAACGCACGAGCAAGACGTTGATCGCAACTGCGCAGGTCTTGCTTGTCTCAAACAAGCCTTTCATCTGTGTTAAACCGATCCTCCCAGGGTCCTGGGACCCGCCCAGGTTCAAATGTGACCCGCCTAGATTAAACTGTTACGATTTCTGTGTTCACTGTTCAAAACATTCACGTGAATAAATCCTTTACAAACTATTATTGTTGTCAGTCTTACATTTGTATCATATATTATTATCAATATGATGTCGGGTTGCATTTTTCTAGAAGTTGTTGACAATGTTAATGTAACAAAATGAGCTGTGGTGATCTGTTAAGACGTGATGATTCGTGGCGCACTCATAACGCGCAGGGCATGATTGATTTTTACTGTTGGGACTCGGGTTTGAGTCCAGCATGAACTTTTTTGTTATTTTCATGTCGATGCACATTGAATATTATGTTTGAATAGAAGATTCGTAATATTGTTTGCCGACACCAATATTCATGACGAAGCAGTATTTTAAAGTCTAAATATCCCCAATGACATTTCTGCTGCTATCTTTGCAAAACGAGGTAACAGTCACATCTTATCTGGATGAGTGCTGCACAATACCGTTTTTATAAGGGATACATGTGTGGGTGTAGTCTTTTCTATTAAACCTTATCGCTGGTAGATAGCCACAGAAATCGTAACACAATTTAACCTGGGCGGGTCACATTTTAACCTGGGAGGATCACAGTTTAACACCATGTTTAACACAGATGAAGACTTCTCCACGCTGCTTTCAAACTGTGAGTACACACCGTGTGCTCACTTGGAGGCTGTCTGAAGGTATACACAGATGGACTTGGACATTAACAACGATATTCCATAATAAGTCTGGCAACAATAGCTGGTTTAAATGATTTATTCGAGCAACTCGTTTGTCTTGTTGTAGTCCTCGCTGTTCGCGTCCGGATATCGCCATCGTAATCACAACCTCACACACTGGTACTGGATGTGCATCAACGTGTTCCTAAGAAGCCAAATATACCAAAAGATGTATGTAAACGACATAAGAAAGCGATCGAAATGTGTATTTCAGTCGAAAGCCACGCACCCCACGGAAACAAGTTGATCGGGAAACAAGTTGATCCGGAACACCGGGAAGCTTTTCGCCGCTTGGCACGGAACTACGTTCATCTAAGGAGGTATGTGTAGCGCGTTACAACCGGTTTTAATTGCCATCGGAATTAAGTTGTCTGCACACATAAGGGGCGTAATACCAATGTATTGGTTGTGAAAGGAATGAACAATAAGCGCTTGCATTGTAGCCTACTGATTGATTTGTGACAATCCGTTTGACTTTAAAGATCAAATGCAAAGATTTTTTTATAATTGCCAGTAAAATCGAAATCATATAGCTACAACACTATCCAAGATATTGCAGTATTAAAATCGGAGATAATATGCGTCTGGCAATGCGCAATATTTATTTTGTTCAACCCCCAACACCAAGGCCCTTTCTCATTTCTCGAACTCGACTCCCCTCCTCGACTCCTATCCTCGAGTCTTAGTCCCGCCCACAGGAGATGCGAGCGGAGGAGCCGAGGAGGGGAACCGAGGAGAGAGGAGGGGAAGCAGCAGGCGGTTAGAGAAATGAGAACTCCTCTCCTCTGAGCGGTCATTTTAAAGAGACGTCCATTAATGATGACAGGAGGCACAGCAGCCCTCTGTCTGATGGACAGATGTGTTCATGACGACTTTATAGTTACTTTGATTCATTCACAGTGCGGTATAATGAGACAATAACAGGCTACAGATGCGGACACGCACACACACATATATATGTATATATTTATATAAATATATACAATTTCAGAATCAAACAGAGCACTCATAATAACGTAACACTATCAAAGACTGGATATATCCCCCCCCCTCTCCCCTCTGGTCGCTACAATGAGGAAAATAAATTACGGGCCAAAAGTTGTATTTACAAGTATTAAAAGTAAGCAGAGGACACCAAACCAACTGAGACCTGTCTGTCCGCTGCATCTATGCACACACTGTACCACACACACCTACACCACACACACGCACATACAGCTCCTAAAACAGGCAGCCGTTGTGTATTTTATTGTGAAGCACTAAATGGTTTTAGAAAAATATCGACTCTTTGTTTGTAGATATCTACTAAACTACAGCAAATAAAGAGAGTAGGCCTGTTATCAGTGGCGTTTCTATATGTACAAAAGTGGTGGGGCACAAAAAACTCAGATGTCTATATATAAGCTTCTGCAGAGAGGTTCATGGCTGGTGAGGCACTGGCACTGACTCTTCAGGTTTACAGATATATTAAATCAAAATATAATATTATTTTCAAAAGCTTTTTTTGTCTGATGCTTCAATTACTTTTAAACAGACAGTTCAACAGAAGGATACCCACAAAAATCAAATGTTATCATTTAAATATTGAATTGTTCTCTCTTAGTAAGATCCCATCTTCAATAAAATTGCAGTCTTACCTTGACTTGAAGATTAAGTCCATTTGCCTATCCTTCTGGACAAAAATCTCTATTACTTTTTTGTAAAAGTCCTCCTTATCTTCTTGTAGTTTCAAAAGTCTATCATAAATCTAATCTAATCAATAGATTTTTGATTCGAAAATGATAAAAGTAGGGTAGACATGTGGATATTATCCGGCTGAACAAAACGTACATTTATCTAACAGCTACGTTTCCCACAGATCTTATTTTGAGCTATTTTCTCAAATCCTATGGAGAAATCTCGTTGCTTTTTTGTGGAGGGAAGCCATGCGCGGCTTACTTCCTGGTTTTAGGACGCCTCGCTGCAGCTCTCTCTCCTCCTCTTCACGCACCACACTTTTCGCGGCACACATACTTACAGCCAATCAGCTCTGAATTATCTGAGATGACGTATGGTGGGCATGGCAGCACTTTGCCCCTATGGTCATTATTTTTTGCCACACACATTAAATAGGAAAATACTCTGAGCATGCGCAGTGTAGTTTTTGCAGTCACCGTTCACTTAGACAGTCAGAGGGAGGGGCAGGATCAGGTTTTGTCCCACATGGCTCTAAACAGCTCAATAGGCACACACTGTAGACAGAAGAACACATACTAAAACAGCAATGTACAGACGAATCAGATGATTAAACATGATCTTACAATATATTTTATATATTTTTTAATTTATTTTTTGCATTTTGTTGTAATCATTATTTTAATACTTTCTGCTGACACTAGGTGGGGCTGTGCCCCACCTGCCCCTAATGACCAGTCGCCACTGCCTGTTATACTGAGTGATATATATTATACACACTGCTCTGCTTTCTGCACGGACCTCACAGCTGTTCTCACTGTAAACATCGCGTCACGATGAAAGCAGTTAATAAAATAATATCCAGGGGATGCATGCAGAGCTGTCATTGGCTGAGATAAGTCCGGCCGTGCGTCACGACTCTTTGAAACATCTCTGTTGCCGGAAATGCATCCATGAAGGAGCCGTGGAGGACCGTGGAGGACCCATCGGTGTATCCTCGGTTAGAGTTCCTCCAGAGAGCCTCCTCTCTCCTCTCTCCTCTCTCCTCTCTCCTCGGTTAGAGCTCCTCCAGAGAGCCTCCTCGACGCTCGGTCCTCGGTCCTCGAAGTGCATTTAGAGAAATGAGATGTCCTTCAACATGGCGCGCTAAAATTCATTTCCGGGTCACTACCGGAGGACCGAGGAGTCGAGGAGTCGAGGAGGGGGAATTGATGAAATGAGAAAGGGCCCAAGTCCGACGATTTATTTTCTCAGCCGCTCCTCCGCAAGATGGCGTCGCGTGACGTCAGAGTTGCCAAACAAACAAACCCTGGCTTATCGCTCACAGCGGCTCCCGCCGATAGTACAACTTAGTTTCGTCTATCATGTCTGATTCTGAGTCGGAGGCCACCCAATATCTGGAGTATGTGGTCGACATCCAACCATATCTATACGAGCCTCTGATGTCGAAGAGGAAATAAAAGGAAACGTCACCTGATATCACCGATGAAAGTGCTGATGGTGATTATCTATATGTGAATAATAATAAGTGAATGTGTAACACGAAATTCAGTAAAAATAAATTACATGAATTACTTTAAGGTACTTGTGTATGGTTGTCTTATTGTATAATAGTTGTGCATAAAATGAAGAAAAACATTATGTGCAGTATGGTCAAAAGTATAAAAACAAACAAAATAATGTACATAGTGTTTAATTAATGTATTATTATTATAAGAACAAAATAGTGCCAAGGGCTCTGTAGCTTACCACCATATGAACTCTGAAAGAAACTCAGCAGACATTCTTAACACACCCCAGAGTTATTGTCCAGACCAGCTGCTCAACGGAAGAGTGTTTTTGAATCATCTGGATTTAAATGCATAACTCATATCAGACCTCAAACCTAACACGACCACAGCAGTCTTCTCAAAATAAACTAGATATGCACAATTGTATCCCCCTGGTAACCCTCATAAGTATAACCAAGATCAACATGAAATGAATTGATTTTGAGCACCAGTACAAAAAAGAAAGATGTGTAGTGCCGAGAGATAGGGAGTCGCAGGCGGTGCAATGGAGGTACACAAGTTGACTTTATTTGTTACATGTTGTCCGGTTGCAGTCCGGGAAGAAAGAGAGAGTAGACAGGAGGGCACACAATATATATAGAGATCCACATACATGTCCATGTGGAAACAAAACCCCCCACTGTAGTTCCATGTGTGAATTATGTAACCCAGTGTGTGTGTGTGTGTGTGTGTGTGGTCACCACAGATGTCACCATTTATTTATTAAAGCGACTCCTGCACCTCTGTACTCCAACAAGCACAAGCTTGTTAGGTTTTACAAATGCTGACGCAATTGGGGGTGGGACTTGTCTGTTTGACCTCAGAGCTTCGGCCTTCTTGTAGGTAGGGTAAGTATTCCGCAGCTCAACAACCTCTCCCATCAGTTCTTGCACATAAACTGAAAAGACAAACAAGGGGAAAATATGATTCCAAAACAACACATTCGGGCCCTGTTGAAAGCTTAGCGAGAGGCACATTGAGCAGACACTCACCGAAAGTTGGTGTAACTCTGACTGCTTTGATGACTGGCTCTCCCCTCCTGGCCTTCGGAAACGACACTCCCCACATGTGTTTCCCGGTCTGCGTCATAGCTTGAGCCCGTGCAGAATTTTCATTGAAGTGTAGTCCGGCTAATTGTACTCTGCATCAAAAAATAATAATATAAATTGTGTAGGACAATTCACCAAAATAAATCCTGTGACGACCCCTCCACACCACGTGGGGTGCCGTGTGTGTGTGTGTGTGTGTGTGTGTGTGGTTTGTTCAGGTTGTTGCAGGTGCTGATGAGCCGCACCTGTGGGCGCATGGCTATCTGATGAGCTGCACCTGGTGAAGCGGGATAAAGAAGAGGAGCCCAGGCGGCTGCGTCGGTCTCACTCCTCTGGGCACTTTCTCGGTACTAGCCTCGGGGACCTGTGGCTGGTTTTTGTCATTATATTGTAAATAAGAGAATAAATACTTGTTATTCTCTTACCCTTACCCCGGCCGGGTACGAAGGGTAAGAGAATAACAGAAATAACAAGTGTTTATTCTCTTATTTACAATATAATGACAAAAACCAGCCACAGGTCCCCGAGGCTGGCACCGAGAAAGTGCCCAGATCTGTCTTCATCGAGATCTATGGGAGGAGGCTGGTACGATGTCCCGATCGTTGTTGTGAGGAGTGCAGTCTGTTGTCCGAACCAGATTTGAGGCCCAAAGTACAGGTTCCCCTTGATGCTTTTTTCTGAGATGGAAAATCTCTCTCGTACGTTTGAGTGGCACGGTTTTGCAGCTGTAATAAAATTGGAAAACAACAAATTGAACATTTACAAGATGAACAATCTTGATTGTGTATTACAACAGCAGTAAAATTAGAGGGCCTGTGTCCATTCAAAAAGGCTGATATTGGTACTAGTATATATATATATATATGTGAACAACAACTACATCATGATGATTTGTTCTTTATTCTTTTGTTTACCTCTACTTCGGTTTGCATGGCTCCAGAAGAGTGTGGTTCCTCTGTCCCAATCTCCTCGACTTCAGTATCTCCCTCGATGTCAGGATCCTCAGTGTCTGTGCTGGTGTCCTGCATCAAACTTTTCACCACCTGTTTGAAGGAATATTTTAACCTATTAAGCCCTGAGCCTGTTTGTCAGGTTTCAGGCTCGAAAATGCCACTAACACAACAAAGACTATATCTTCACTTGTAAAAGGGGTACATTAATGAATTGTTCACACTTTTCCGTTATGAGTGGAGGAGCGATGAATGAGCTGCAGATAAACTTCAATGCTAACAGTGAATTAGCCCCGAGCGAAAAATGCTAACCTATTACTGCACCGAAATCACTCCTAGTTCCCTTATTACTTATCCTAGCTCCACATCCAACACATTGTTTATGATCGTAAAGACACAGAATCTAACGGTGCCCACATCTATAAGCAATAAAACTTAATAAAACTGCAATTCCGTTATCTGCTGTGCTCCGTGCGCTTTGAAATCTAATCAAAAGTTGTTTACCTCAATTCTTTGGCGTTTCGCCATCGCCCGGCTCTTTCGTTCAGTGGTTTCTTGTGCTGAAATATGGAGGGGACGGCTCCGGGTTTCAGCTTCCGATGTACTTTAATGCTTCTGCACCAACAGCCTTGATGATAGCAGGATCAACGTCGTATGCATCACACGCAAAGTGGTCAGAAGACAACTTGCTCCATTTTGTCGGTTGCCAGCCAACACGATTCACTAAAATAATCCATTTTTGGCGGATGATTTGGTCTTTGGGAAATGCATGGAAAACTCTCCCAGATCCCGCACCGTTCGTACAACAAAAAGCACAACAATAATCCATGTTAATTCCGTTTTCTTTTCGAAAAACATGTGACCGAGACTGTTTGGCAACAATGACGTCACGCGCGCGGAGGCTGCTGGGAATGTCATGTCAGAAATTCAGACGGCTTTGGGTCGAGTTTTGTATCAATAAAAAGCTTTTTTTCGGGTGTATTATCTCGATTTAAATCAAATAAAAAATACAGGCAGTCTTAAAAACAACATTTCTATAAAAATGTAGCATATTTGGAAGCTTTGCATTTGATCTTTAAGACATTCAAATATGGAGGAGCGCGCTGCGGACATACCAGCAGCTGACAGCGCGTCAGATTACGCGCTGCCAGCAGCTGGCAAGCTGGATAGCGTGGCCAGCTGTAGTGATGCACAAATCACTAAGCGGGTAGTTAAACTCTCTGCCAAAGCACTTGCGGAAAAACTTGAGAGGTTGCAAAATGGCAGAAAGGCTAAGCTAAATAAAGCTAGCAAATTAAGAACAAATATAAAATATTTGATGTTAAATGGTGAACATGCTAAGGTTCAAAATTCTCTTGATGGTTATATTGAATTGTGTGTTGAAGCCAGGTCTATGCATGACACTTTAATGGGTTTATTATTGTTATTGTTGAATTGTATGGAACAAGCTGTAATACTCTGCACTGAACACGAATTCCACCAGCCTGGCTGTGTGGTCATTAAAGATTCTAATCTAATCTATTGCCACATGATGAAAGGGAAAGACATGAAACATGGTTTAAAGCCAACATGTTGTTCAATGATGAATTTATTGTCCAAATCAAGGTGTGGGTTTGTCAAACTGAAGGTACTGGTGATAATAATGATGAAATCAATCCTGATAACAGTGTTTCTAATGTTGGTAAATGTTGAAACAAAAGTGACAGCGGTACAAAGTCAAGTACAACTTCATCTGCACAAATGATAGCAGCAGCAGCAGCAGCAGCAGCAGCAGCAGCAGCAGCAGCAGCAGAAAGGCTGCAATTGTTGCTCGCATGGCAGGTTTACCTGAGAGGTTTAACTGGAGGAACAGGAGCTACAATTAAAGCAGAGAAAGGAACAGCTTGATTTGGAAACTGAGCTAGCTGTATCTACTGCTAGGCTAGCAGTTTTACAGGGTTCACATTCACGACGTTCCTCTCTTGCACCAACAAATGGAATGAACTCATACCTGGAAAAGGAACAAAGGAAACTGGCATCGTTAAACACACTTAACCCCCTGGCAAAGGACTATGATTCCACATCATGGAAAACATCCTCCAGCAAAGCAACAAAGATGGACATGGAACCAAAGCAAGCTGAAAGGCAGTTTGCATGTAAGGAAGATACTTATGTACAAAAGCAACATTATCTGGGAACATCACATGGGTTGATAACTGGTGAATCAACTGCATGGGAAAGTCAACAGGAAAATCACCATCAGCAAATCAATCGAATTCCACCTGAAGGTTTATTCACGATAATGCAAAAGCAAAATGAAATAACAGCTGCTGGTTCACCAGCAACGTTTACTGTCTCTACCAGCAAGAAACATTCCTCTATTTGATGGAGACCTGTTTCAGTACAAGGCTTTCATTAAAGCATTTGAACAAGGAGTGGAAAACAAAGCCAGCAAAGCTTGTACTATTTAGAACAGTTCACAAAAGGACAGGAACTGGTTCGTAGCTGCAGCATGGCTCCAGAACGTGGCTACATTGTGGCAAAGGGTCTTTTGCAAGAACATTAGGAATGAGTACAAGATCGCTGCTGCTTACATCGGAAAGGCTCGAGCTTGGCCAACAATAACAAAGGCAGAAGACATTAAAGCACTACAAGCCTATGCTTTATTTCTGCGTGGATGTGCTAATGTGATGGAAGAACTTCAGTACATGTAGGAGTTGGGTTTGCCCTCCAATATGAAAATGGTTGTCTTCAAGTTGCCATACAAACTCATAACATCATGGAAGCCTCAAACAACAGAGCTCATTTCATTGACTTGGTCAAATTCATTGAGAGGCATGTACGAGTCCTTTCTGATCCGATCTTTGGAGAGATCGAGGATTCAGGACATAAATCAGTTGCTATAAAATCTTCCAACATGTTTCAGCCACAATCAAAGAACAGAATGAAAGGAAGTAGTTTAGCCGCTACAGTATTCCCAATGAGTGAGGTCGGAATTAAAACGACAAATAACTCAAAACCACAGGAGAGCTTGGTGTGTCATTGTTGTGATCACAACACTCACGTTTTGGACAGATGTAAGCAGTTCAGCAGAAGGAAGCACAGAGACAAAATTCAATTTATAAAGGAGAAAGGAATTTGCTTTGGATGCTTGTGTATTGGACACATAAGCCGGGACTGTAAACAACGCTTGATCTGTGAGGTTTGTGAAAAGCAACATCCTACTGCGCTCCACATAAATACATCTAATGTGGAATTGGGACACACCGCTAAATCACAAGCCCCCCCTCAGACATGTGGACGTACAGGGGCCGGAAAGGATGGCTGCATTCTTTCAATCATTCCAGTGCAGGTCAAGTCCACAAAGGGAAGTGAGATTATACAGACCTATGCATTTTTAGATCCTGGAAGCACAGCCACATTCTGCTCAGAAGATCTCATGCACAGATTAAACATCACAGGGATGGAGGTATCTGGTCTTGAGGAAAATAACTTTTATCCTCTTCCAGAAGTCCTCACACAGAAGCAAATGCCAGTAACCAAAGAAAACATTGCTACATCCGCAGATGTGAAGAGGTGGAATCATTTGTCAAAAGTTCATATCCCCAGCATAAATGCCAATGTTGACATGTTGATTGGAACCAACGCTCCCAAGATATTGGAACCTTGGGAAATTGTCAACAGTTGTGGAAATGGCCCATACGCTATTAGAACAGTGTTAATATGGGCCATTAATGGTCCTTTACATGGAGGCAGCAATGGCAGCAATGTTGACATGGAGCTTTCTTCTGTTGTGTTGAATAGGATTTATATTTCCAAATTGGAGCTCATGCTTAGCAGTCAGTATAATCATGACTTTAATTGAAAAGCCCTCAGAGGAAAAAGAGATGTCAAGGGAAGACCAAACATGTATGGAATCAGTGGCCGCCGGCCCATAGGGGTGCTAGGGGCGCCGCCCCACCTCTTCCCACATACAAAATAAAAAATATATTTAAAAAAAATATTTTTTTATTTTTATTTTTAATAAACAAGGTAAATATTATATAATTGGTATCAGTAAAATGTATAATCTACAATAAAATCTCGTTTAAAATTGTGTTACGACGATGTCTAAAGTTACTGATAAGTCACATGTTTCCTGCCTGGCCTTGCCCATGTGTCATTACCTTTATATATACAGTCTATGGTCATTACCCTCTCTCGTCTGTGCGGTAAGAAAGGAGCCCTCAACCAGTGCAGCAGCAGCCACTAGCAGCTGACTGTTGCTATCTGTAAACTATGATGCCGAAACATAATTTCAGCCAATCAGCGTCGTCAAATCTGATGATCACCGGGCGCACCCGGTCCAGTCTGTGAGTAGTTTGGACACTAGTGACTCGTATCCGGTGGGGTGACGCAGAACGGCAGTAGTTGATGAGGATGGCTTCATGTGCAGGTGGAGTCCCCGCCCAATTCCGTTCAAGAGCTAATCTCCAATCCTTTCGAAAGGAGAAGTTTGGGAGATAAACTGTTGCTTAAAGATCTTGGACCCGATTTGTATATATCGCAGCAAGCTCGTGAAAAAGACAAAACGTATCAACGAGGCTTCTCACGTAGCTGGTACACCAGAAAGGCATGGCTTGCTGGATGCAAACAGGTAAATGCTGTCTTTTGTTTCCCATGCTTGCTCTTCAAACAGCCGGGGACAGATACGATCTGTTCAGAAACTAGACAAAAGTTAAACAAGTACAAACCACAGACTGTCTGTGTCATGGAGAATACAGTCGCTGGTTTATTTATGTCTGTATAGACGTTCTTGTGAGTGTGGACGGTCGGAGCTAACGTTTGCTTAGCCAAGCTCCATTTAGAAAACACGCATTTTAAAAGGGTTTTTCGCCTGCCGTCTGTCTGCAGACTTGTCAAAGCGTTAATTCATGGTTTTTACTAACCGGTATCAGTATGTTGTTAATTCGGCATCATTTTGAAACGTGTATTACAATTAAATCACAGTAAAATATGTTCATCTTGTTGTAGTTGTAGCCCCCTTGCCAGCGATTCTCTCTAGTTTAGCATACTCAGCATCATCAATCAGATCATCGATCATATAATATCATAATGTATCATATATTTTCTTATCTGAGTCAGCTGAGCCGTATCTGGCCGTGCAACACTTACAGTGTCACATACTGGATGCAGAAGTATTATTTTAAGCAACACATTATGTTGACGAAACACTCGAGTCAAATGTAATTAAAGTCAGATCCACTCGTGTCTATGGGGCAGTGATATCATAAAACTATACGCTTTCAAACACTCGGTAGGCCGAGTTATTTTTTAACCAGTTGTTCTGTATTCACCTTGCAGGTGCAACTCTGTGGCTTGTATCCTGGATTATATGTTTAAGTCATGGATGTTTAAAGCTCACATTTGTCTAATATTAGTTTACTTTTCATTAATGAAGTATGACGCTGCGCTGTCAGTACACTTGTCCCTGTTTGTGATTGGTCAAATATAGCTAACCCTGCCCCTTTCACGTGAACGCGCTCTCACCTAGTGAGAGAAACCCCGGCTTTATTTACCGAGTTGATAACCAGCGTCGTAGGACCGCTTAGCGAGATCTCGTTTGTTGTTGTTAGTTTGTTTGTTACTCAAATATATCCAGGGTATGTTGAACTGGCTTCGTAGCACAGGGCACAGGTGGCTAGCAGCGCTAATGTCAAAGACACAGACATTATATTTGTATTTTACCAGGATGCAGTGACACAAATATTTGGGAAGGCTTAGACATCCCCCACTCCCCCCGTTGACAATTTACTAGCGGTACCGAAGTGGGCCGGTCGAGAGTCCCGGGATGATTTTTAGTCCCATTCCACCACTGGCTACATGACCGTATGATCGCCCATATCGACGCACCTAATTCCTAAACTTCTAACAGATACAACATAAACCGATCCTTCAGCCTCATATGAGCTCTCAGACACGTTCCAAATTAAACTGTCATCGCTGTCTGAGTTTGCTGCTGTGTGCGCCATCGTGCGTTTGCATGCAGATGCTGGGATCCTGAACGGTGCAGCTGGAGCGCTGTGCCTGCAATGATGTCACACATCATTTGGCGGGATTTGAAGAATCCGCGAGAAGATCCAGAAAATGGTCAACATTGAAGGGCAGATTAATGGTTATCAAAGTACAAATATCCAAAATCAGTTCAGTAACGATTTTCAAGGGGACAATATTTACTCAAATCGATGGGTTTGGATGATGGGGGAAACTCGTGTCACAGGCTCTTTAAGACACCTGACGTCCTTCTTCCAAACAACTTTGCAGTGGCAAAGCAAAGGCTACTTGGATTGAGGAAAAGATTTGTGTGTAACCCAATGTTGCATAAGGAATATGCCAGCTTTCTGAATGGAATGATTGAACAGGTACCAACACAGCAGCACTGTGGCAGTGGAAAAGTATGGAACATCCCACACCACAGTGTTTACCATCCACGAAAAGGCTCTCTCCGAGTGGTGTTTGATTGTGGTGCCACATTTAAAGGAACATCATTAAACGATTTACTTTATCAAGGTCCCAACCTCACCAGTTCACTGCTTGGAGTTTGTTTCAGGCAGGAACCTGTGTCATTCATGGGCGACATACGGGCTATGTTTCACCAGGTCAAAGTCACAGAAGAAGACCGAGATGTCCTTCGTTTTCTCTGGTGGCCAGAGGGAGACTTCACCAGAGAGATCCAGGAATACAGACTGACGGTGCATCTGTTTGGGGCTGTCTCTTCTCCCAGTTGCGCTAGCTATGCGCTAAGGAAAACTGCTGACGACAACAAGTCTGACTTTTCTGCTGAGACTGTTGAAGCGGTTAAGTGACATTTCTATGTGGAGGACTGTTTGATGGGTTTGGGCTCAGAGAAGGCAGCAATACAAATGGTTGAAGATCTTAATGCTCTCTGTAAAAGAGGAGGTTTTGTGCTGGAAAAATGGATCAGCAATAGTTGGACAGTTTTGCAGACAATCTCGGAAGAGCAGAAGCCTAAAGAGCTAAAGGACCTGGATCTGGGTAGAGACAATCTTCCTCTTGAGAGAGCTTTGGGACTACTCTGGTGCATCGAGTCAGATTCCATTAAATTCAAGATGGAAGTGAAACAGCAGGCTCTAACCAGACGTGGCATGCTATCCACAACAAGCTCGGTGTATGATCCTTTGGGTATTTTGGCACCAGTCACTTTGCCAGCCAAGATAATGCAACAAGAGCTTTTCAGGAGAAGCTGTGGATGGGATGATGCCATGCCACCAGATATCATACACCAGTGGAGACGGTGGTTGGAGGACATTAAGCAGTTGGCATCACTCAAAGTGGACAGATGTATAAAGCCAAAGGACTTCGGTGAACCCATACACTCTCAACTACATCACTTTGCTGATGCCAGTGAAAATGGCTACGGGACTGTAACTTACATCAGGCTACTGAACTGAAAGGCGATGTTCATGTTGCTTTCCTATTGGGAAAGGCTAGAGTTACACCCATACAAATGGTGACCATTCCACGACTGGAACGAACAGCTGCTGTTCTGGCTGCCAGAGTGGATATGATGTTAAAATCAGAGCTTCAACTTCATTTGGATGAGTCTGTGTTTTGGACAGACAGTACTTCAGTTCTGAAGTACATTAACAACGAGGACAAGCGTTTCCACACATTTGTGGCAAATAGGATCACAACCATAAGAGAGGTGTCAAGACCATGTCAATGGAAGCATGTAGGAACCAA
The DNA here is from genome assembly GCF_902827115.2 of Pseudochaenichthys georgianus. Classification (NCBI taxonomy): domain Eukaryota; kingdom Metazoa; phylum Chordata; class Actinopteri; order Perciformes; family Channichthyidae; genus Pseudochaenichthys; species Pseudochaenichthys georgianus. The sequence continues at coordinate 1,035,719 of NC_047521.1, read as the reverse complement.
AGACAACCCAGCTGATGCTGCATCCAGAGGAATGAAGATCCCTGACTTTCTGAAAAGCCGCAGTTGGCTTGAGGGTCCCACGTTTCTTGTACAATCTGAAGAGGACTGGCCTACATATTATGGCGGTGATGTCATATTGGATTTGGTTGACCCAGAAGTCAGAAAAGATACCTCGGTTAATATCATAGTCAATTAATCACTTGATGCAACAGACCAGCTCATGACTTACTTCTCAGACTGGAAAAGGCTCAAAGTGTCAGTGGCCTGGTTTCTCAGGCTGAAGACAATTCTGTTGGAGTTGAGTCGTAAAAGAAAGGATTTGAATCCCTCTGCACAAGCTGGTCAAGTGAAAAGACTGAAACCCAAAGTCAACCCGGAGAGTCACATCTTGACACCTAAAGATCTCTTGGAAGCTGAGTTGGCTATAATACGCCACGGTCAGCAGCATAGGTTTAAGGATGAAATCACTTCTTTAACATCTGAAACAGGAACAGTGAGCAGACACAGTTCCATCTACAAGCTGGATCCGATTCTGGAAGATGGACTACTAAGAGTTGGAGGCGTTGGGTGCGAGAATACCTGCCATTGCTACAAGAGGCAAAAGTGGATCCAAAGGAAAAGGAATATAGTCGCTGGTGATATTGTAGTCATCATGGATGACTACAATATCAAGGAGGACTGGTGCGCTCTGCAAAGCTACAGACCAAGACCAACATTATTGTGCAACCTATTAATAAACTATGTTTAGTACAGGAAGTGTGCATTTCTATGTATTGAAAAATGATTTTTTCATGTGGCTCCTTAATTGTTTTCAATTGATACCTGTACTATAAATTAGGGGCTGGTGTGTAGGAGCCAATTAACTGTGGGTATAAAGGTAGGAACCGATGTGTGTTGGTGGGAGGTTCCGCCGGAAGGCCCATACAGTTTTTGACCACACACGGAGAACACACACACAGAGAACACACACACAAACACGGGATTACAAGCAAAGTAAAGGTAATGTGTAAACGGTAATATCGTGTGGTGAATATGGAAAGAAGCAAGTAAATGGAAACCAGTAAAATGGAAATAAATGGACTGTTTCAAACTGGAAACTTTGTTTCTGACCTTTATTCAGCAGCAAACTTGTGTGCGTCAATTACACCCACCAAGCGGATCCTCAGAGGCTTAATGCATTGGCTTAGCCTCTACACTCCTAATGTAATGTATAACTCCTATGAACATGTTCAAAAAGTGCTCAAACTTCACATGTGTGCTAACAGTCCAGCCGTGAAGACATCTACGGGACAGTTTTGAGATTTCTTCAAATGCCGTTGCCATGGCAACACAATGCTCGCCTTGAAACACGGTTTTCTCATAACTTCAGTGAAAATGCTCGAAATGGCCCAACACTTCACAGGTTTGGTAACAATGCAGCCATCAACACATCTAAGCATATTATGGGGTGTCATCAAATCCCGTTGCCATGGCGACAGATCATTCACCATCAAGTTAGTTCACAAGTTTGCAGTTCAAATATTCTGCTGCTTTCCCAAGCCTTTTCACTTTCTTTTCTCATCTTAATACAAATGCATTCACTACTACTTACATCTGATATTTAACTCCTTCAGCCTATTTTCAGCTGCAGAAACCATTCAACTATTACATTATTCAGCTATTTTTACATTAGATTACATTACATTGCATTTAGCTGACGCTTTTATCCAAAGCAACTTACACTAAGTGCGTTCAACCAACAAAATACAAACTTGAAGAAAACAGAATCATATAAGTACATCAGGTTTCATAGAGCCAAAACATTTCAAGTGCTACTCAACTGGCTTTAGATAAGACAGTCCTTTATTAGTATATAAGTGCTTTGTTAGTAATTCTATCGCTCGAAGTGGAGTCGAAAGAGATGAGTCTTCAGTCTGCGCCGGAAGGTGTGTAAGCTTTCTGCTGTCCTGATTTCAATGGGGAGCTCATTCCACCATTTTGGAGCCAGGATAGCAAACCCACGTGTTTTTGCTGATGGGAACTTGGGTCCCCCTCGCAGTGCGGGTGCAGCGAGCTGTTTGGCTGATGCAGAGCAGAGTGCACATGCTGGGGTGTACGGTTTAACCATGTCCTGGATGTAGGAAGGGCCAGATCCATTCGCAGCATGGTACGCAAGTACCATTGTCTTGAAGTGGATTCTAGCAGTTACCGGAAGCCAGTGAAGGGAGCGGAGGAGCGGAGTGGTGTGGGAGAATTTAGGAAGGTTGAAGACCAGACGAGCCGCTGCATTCTGGATGAGCTGCAGAGGTCGGATGGCACATGCAGGTAGACCAGCCAGGAGGGAGTTGCAGTAGTCTAGGCGTGAGATGACGAGAGCCTGGACCAGAACCTGCGTGGCTTTCTGGGTCAGCTGGGGACGCATCCTCCTGATGTTGTGAAGCGTGTATCTGCAGCAGCGGGTTGTAGCAGCTATGTTTGCAGTGAAGGACAGTTTGTTATCTAGGATCACACCCCGATTCCTTGCAGTCTGAGTCGGGGAAACAACAGAGGTGCCGATGTTGATTGTCAGGTCAAGAGTGGGACAATCTTTTCTCGGAAGGAAAAGCAGTTCAGTCTTGTCAAGGTTGAGCTTGAGGTGGTGAGCAGACATCCACTGAGAGATGTCAGCTAGACAAGCAGAGATGCGTGCGACGACCTGGGTCTGTGAGCGGGGAAAGGACAGAATTAATTGGGTGTCGTCATCATAGCAGTGGTATGAAAAACCATGCAGGCTAATGACAGATCCGAGCGAGTTTGTGTACAAGGAGAAGAGGAGGGGACCAAGAACAGAGCCCTGAGGGACCCCTGTAGTTAATTGACAAGGGTCGGACTCCGACCCTCTCCAAGTAACCCTGTAGGTACGGTCTTTGAGGTATGAGGTGAGGAGGGAAAGTGCAGAGCCTGAAACTCCAAGTTCTTGGAGAGTGCGAAGGAGGATCTGATGGTTCACCATGTCGAATGCAGCAGACAGGTCCAACAGGATGATGACAGAGGAGAGGGAGGCTGCTTTAGCAGTGTGCAGTTCCTCAGTGACAGCAATGAGAGCAGTTTCTGTGGAGTGACCTGCCTTGAAACCAGACTGGTGCGGATCCAGAAGGTTGTTCTGATGGAGATAACAGGAGAGTTGTTTAAAGACAGCACGTTCAAGTGTTTTAGACAGGAACGGGAGGAGAGAGACAGGCCTGTAGTTTATAATATCAGACGGGTTGAGAGTGGGTTTCTTTAGGAGAGGGTTTACTCTTGCCTCCTTGAGACTGTTTGGATAGTGACCAGAAGTTAGAGAAGTGTTGATGAAATGGGTGAGAAACGGTAGAATATCAGGAGCGATAGTCTGAAGGAGGTTTGAGGGGATAGGGTCCAGAGGACAGGTGGTAGGGCGGGCAGAGGGTAGGAACCTCACTTGGAGAGAGAGGGGAAAAGGAGGTTTGTGTGTGGGTGAAAGGAGGGTCTGGTGACCCAGCGGTGAGTAAAGGTGAGTCAGAAAAAGAAGAGCGAATATCATCAACCTTTTTTTCAAAGTGGTTAACAAAGTATCTTGACAGAAGGAAGGAGGGGGAAGGGGCTTTGGGGGGTTATAAGAGGGTGGAAAAGATGGAATAGGAAGATTGGATCTTATCTTGAAAGAAAGTGCTTTTTGCCTGAGAGATCGAAGCAGAGAAAGAGGAGAGGAGAGCCTGATAGGTTAGGAGGTCGTCATGGTGTTTGAATTTACACCGTTTCCACTCTGCTGCCCGAAGGACGGTTCTATTGGCACGCAGTGCGTCATTTAGCCAGGGAGCAGGAGGGGACTGACGAGCCTGCCGAGATGTGAGAGGACAGAGAGTCCAGAGAGGATGAGAGAGTAGAGAGGAGAGTTTCTGCAGCAGAGTTTGGAGGCAGGAGTTGGAACGAGTCAGAGGAAGGGAGGGCTGAGAGCACCGATGAGGCAAAGGTAGAGGGGGAGAGGGAACGGAGGTTACGGCGGACAGGTGCAGGACGAGAAGAGATTAGTTTGTTATGTTTGGAAAGGGGTAGAGAGAATGAAATGAAGAAGTGATTTGAGGTGTGGAGCGGGTTTACAGAGAGATTAGAAGTAGAGCAGTTCCTTGAGAATATGAGATCAAGGACACTGCCAGCTTTATGAGTTGGTGGGGACGGAGACAGTGAGAAAGCAAAAATGGTTAAAAGAGATGTTAGTTCAGCTATCCTCCCCGTCTGGAGGTTGAAGTCTCCGAGAAGTACAGCGGGAGGGCCAGATTCAGGGATGTGTGAGAGGAGATTATCCAATTCCTCCAAGAAGTCCCCCAAGGCGCCTGGTGGACGGTAGAGAACAACAAGGGTTAATTGTATAGGATGGGTTACTGTGACGGCATGGAATTCAAAGGTGGTTGGAGTGAAGTTAGGTAGCTTGAAGAGGGAAAAGCTCCATTTGGGAGAGAGCAGGAGAGCAGTGTCACCTCCTCTGCCAGTGGGTCTGGGTGTATGGGAGAAGGAATATGCTGTGGAGAGAGCTGCTGGGGTGGATGTGTTGGATGGAGTAATCCACGTCTCAGTGAGAGCAAGGAAATCCAGAGACTGCAGGGAGGCGTAGCCAGAGATGAAGTCAGCCTTAGGAACTGCTGACTGGCAGTTCCACAGGCCGCCTGAAACTAGATGCTGGATCTCAGTGGAGCATGTGGGATAGACGAGAGCAGGCCGGTTATATCGATTACGAGATACACGGGGCCAGTGATAATTGCGAGAAGACACATGACCAGGAATGAAAAAAAAATACACATGATTATAGCATGAGGGGCAAAAAAAACAAAAAACACCAGCGATACCTAGTTCAATCAAAGTAGGATTTGCCTCCTCTTTTCCTCCCTCGTGACTCCCGCAGGACTCCAACTAGCAGTCAGTTAGTTCAGTTTGAAGGTTTCAGTCAAATTACTTGTCCCAAGTTTCTAACTGACAGATACTGTAACGGTTTTGAGATTTTAAAATCACAATTTTAGTCAGATCAACTACAGAGCATTTATACAAAGTACACACACTGAAACAGAGAAGTCTAAAAACAGAATGTTACTCACACAATTCTAGAAGTCACCAGTTGTTATCCTGTCAAAATCGAGTTGCACACATTTCAGGACATCAAGGCTATACATGTTGTTGTTTATACCTTTTTTTAAACCTTTTCTTTTAAATATTAAGCTTTTTCTGCATTTTTTTAGCTAAAAGCAGCTACCATTCAGCTAATAACATATTCAGATTTTTCTGCATGTTCAGCTAAATTCAGCCATAAATGTTCACAGTTTACAGCATTCGCACGCATTTTCTGCAGGAAATGCATTTTCTAGTTGGCCCTTTGATAGAGTGGCGAAGTCCCTTCCCTTCCGGGGGACCTCCATGGGACCTTATTTAAAAAAAAGTACGTATTGAAGCAGAGCTGCCAACATTTGAGTTCAGCTTGGAGTAGGGTTGAGTATCGTGTGAATTTCCACAATTCTGATTCTGATTCCGATTCTACTTTTCGATTCCGGTTCTTAACGGTTCTCAATTCCGGTTCTTTGAGGGGCAGGGTAAAAAAAATGATACATGCTTCTTCCACCAAAAAAATTTGATTTATTCGAGAAACTTTTACACAGGTTAGTTTACAGTAATATTCACATTAATCAGTCTGTTTATATTCACTGCTATGTAACTGTAACCTGAGAACCACTGAAGCTACAACAGTCCAACTTTTAAAGGAACCCCCCCCCCCATTTAAAAACAGTTCTTGTTGAGAAAAACAAGCATATCTGCCTTCTCAGGCATACCGGGAAGGAATGTTTGAACATTTTAAGGCAAAATGCTTCAATCTGGTGCACTTTAAGCAGAATTACTAGAGACTAGATCTAGGGGGTACAACTCTAAACACCCATATGAAAAAGATTGGTTTACATTTTAATAATTAAATAAGTTTGTGAACATAACCAATAACCTACCATAGCCAATAACAAAAACATGTAACGTATTTTATTTTTGTTGTTCATTCATATCTTATTTTACTATTTTATTTATGCATATATTTGTATCTCTCAAGTTTAAAACGATATGTCTGGTTTACTGTCCTATAGTATACATTGGAATGATTTCAAACCTGTTTTATCCCAATAATTATAAAGGAGTGCCTTGGAAATATGTGTTTAAATAAATTGTGATCAAAACGTTTGAGACCCACTGAGATAACTTAGACTATAGTGAACTATCTAAACACTCGGAGTCCTTTACCTCACTGAGCTGTAGTTATCAGCCACTCAGTCTGACTGGAGAGGACTCTCTATGGAAGCAAACAAGAGACAGAAGTATTTGAATTTGATCAGACACCGAATTTATAGCATTGAAAATAATTACTTTGAAAATCTTGTATCTGAATTTTTTTTGCTCCAAATGTACCTATGTGAAATAAAAATGTAAAAATTCGAATGTTCAAATTCAGATCCCAAAAATTCAAGTGAAAAAAATTCGACATCAAATATTTCGGTGTTTAGAATTCGATGTCATAAAATTCGGTGTATAAAATTCGACGTAAAAAATTGCGATGCAGCATCATCCGGGCTACTCAGACGGGATAAGCAATCGAGTCCGAATGCAATCAAACCAACTTCTGGCCTATCAGAGCCAAGCGGCAAACCCCGGGACAGTGCGGTGAAGCCCAATGCTGAAAACTGTAGGCGATGGATGCAGATGGGAGCAATTCCCGTAGACCCTATGTTAAAATGTCCAACTTAACATCAGAAAATTAACATGTTTCTAGCCTGGATCCACAAAAACATATTCTGCATATAGTAGATTCCACCTTCATGACAACGGGACTGCTGCTCCTAGCTCCTCTCTGCTCCGTTAGCTCCATTGGCTCTGTGATGCTACAGCGGCTCAGCTCATGAGGAGAACACTACTTGAACTCGGCCGTATTTTTGGTGTTGGTTCCTGATGGACTATTCGTCATGCAAATATAGGATTTATCTGCGGTTGAAACAGACCGTCCATGAATGCAGTTTCTTCGGTAAGTCAACCCTGCATACTTTATGTTATATTACTGGTGTTTTTATTAAGCTAACGTTAATGAATGTTTAGAGTTGGGTTAGCATTTGTGCAATCGTAGCTCCATCTGTGCTAACGATGCTATGCGTAGCATCCAAGTTGAACGTAATTTGTTAAACTGGAGTTATTTGTTGCAGCTTACCGCCTATCCAACGAACGACCCAAACATTGTTTTTTTTTAATATTATTACCAATGCCTCTTTTAATTGTATTATCCTCACACTTGAGAAACAGCCTTATTGTGGCTGTAGAATGGAACATGTAACTTAATGCCTGCATTTAAGGACGATGAATAGCGTAGTCAATGCTTTAGTGACAAGGAAATGATTTGTTTAAATATTAGATATGACGTTATCTGTGACTTCAGTCAAAATGAAGCTTATCCATTGCATTGCATTTGTTAAATAGGTTTGTGTCTTACCCTTGATACATATGAATACAAATTAATTTGACTGACTCGTGAAAACCTCATCCAAAGTAACAGTAAAATAAAAAGGACCTACACAATAATACTCAATCAAACTGATACAGTATAAGGACTGTGATATCCAGAAATGTCTGAAGTATAACAATAAGATTATGACCTGTTTTTAAAAGAAGATAAAAAGTTGTTTGCATGTAAAGAAGTCTGTAACCCACGCATGTAACTTTACATCTGTTTGTTCAAAGTGTCCTTAAGGTGATCCAGACAGGCTGGACCAGAGGAGGAGAGACAGATCTGGACTCCTAACAGCAGAGAACTTCAACACGGATTCCAAGGTACACCTTTTTCATACTTTACAAAGAATGCATAAAGTAATGACTCTAATACACTGATACACATGCCATTAAACATGACTGAATACTAGATCACCTACACATCAGTGATGTTGAGTACACTTTCTTAGCTAAAGGTTACATTTACATTTTACCAAGCAACATCACTTTTTTGTTCAACTTTCACATTTCAATGTATTTAAGGCAAATATTATTGAACATAGAACTGCGACCCTTTGTCTTTCAGTGAGACAACCGGACAGAGCAAGCTTCTACAGTTGCACTAGGTTTTGATAACAGTTAAATATTATTTTAATAACACATTTATTTCAATGTTGATGCATTTAGAACGGTTTATTCATAATCTGATCATCTTTGTAGTACACTGTTGGATTTAAAAAACACATTAAAATAAAAAAAATCATTATATTTATAGCCCCTGAAGAAACAACACACCTCTTTCTTAAATAACACACTTGCTCTGCAATAATATGTGTTTTGATATTTCTGTTAGGAGAGGACAGGTCTGAGAGACAGGACTGCTTCACCATGTTCTCTTTCTCTGAGGGTCCAGAAGAACATCCAAGAGGGAAAGGAATAGCTGATGTGATGAGATTTAAGAGCAGTACAGGACATTCATTAAGAGACACTTAGGCCCTTTCTCATTTCACTAATTCCCCTCCTTGAGACTTAGTCCCGCCCACAGGAGATGCGAGCGGAGGACTCGAGGAGGGGAACCGAGGAGAGAGGAGTGGAAGCAGCAGGCGGTTAGAGAAATGAGAACTCCTCTCCTCTGAGCGGTCATTTTAAAGAGACGTCCATTAATGATGACAGGAGGCACAGCAGCCTCTGTCTGATGGACAGATGTGTTCATGACCACTTATATATTTACTTTTAATAATGAGACAATAACAGGGTACAGATGCGGACACACACACACACACACACACACACACACACACACACACACACACACACACACACACACACACACACACACACACACACACACACACACACACACACACACACACACACACACACACACACACACACACACACACACACACACACACACACACACACACACACACACACACACACACACACACACACACACACACACACACACACACACACATATAGCCTATGTATATATTTACATAAATATATACAATTTCAGAATCAAACAGAGCACTCTCATAATAACGTAACACTATCAGAGACTCACTGGATATACCCAAATAAATGGTGCCAATCTTCAGTCAGATGTAATTTAACATTTTCAGTAAGAACAACGGACAAAAGGAGTGCAAATACAAATACAATTTATTGAAAAGTTATCAAGCATGAACCATCACAATTTTTTTTAAATAAAAACGAAATAATATACATAAGTTACACTAAATGTTAATCTGTTAATTGATTAAGTAAACACATTTTATCAAATAAAGTGACAGGCTAGGCCTGTGCAGGTGGTAACAGCTATGCCCAGCATGGGCTAAGTTCTGTAGGTGCAGCTGGTGCAGGTCCTCCTCCCTCAGGCCTGGTCCTCCTCCCTCAGGCCTGGTCCTCCTCGCAGGGAAAGACCCTCAGCCCTCTCTGGCCAAAGCTGAGGTTTCCCCCAAAGTCTCTAATCATCCATCCTGTGAATATTAGAGGGGAACAAATAGTGTAATAGATGCTTTGGACAATAATAAATATAAAGTTAACTGTTGAGTTGCTCAGTTTTTTAGATAGACAGGGCTTAATAATACAAACAAAAGGAGAGGCACCGTAAAATAAAGATTGGTCTTTCAATAGATTGTGTTGATTTTGTCTTTTGAATTCTTTGTCTAAAGTCAAGTACAGAACTGTTACTTATAGTTTGAATGATACAGTCTGGTTATAATGTTTTGAGGAGGCATCACAGGTAAGAGCACCATTTGTTGTGTTCCATCCACAACAAATTGATGTGTGTGTATTTATTTATCTACTATTTCTGGAATCATTACTGTCAGTCCAAAACAAGAGATTTTGTTTTAGTAACATTTTTTAAAAAACATTATCTCTTTTCCACTACACTTGAATATTTTAGTTTTACATCACTACATTTATCTAACAGCTTTAACATTGTAAAGGTGTCACTTCGGACTCTGGGTAATTATGACAGCATGTCCTACTATTTTGAGAGTTTGAACAAACCAGACCTTCATCTATTAATGTAGAAAATAGTCAGCACATTAAACCATTATGAAAGTAATCATTAGTTAGCTCATTGTTCAAAATGAGCTCCAACTAATGTAGCTCAGCGTAAGTTCAATCAGGAAGACAATATCATCGGGTGTCACACGTTATCTCAATAAGTGATCAGGGGCATTACGCCCCGGCTAGCCAATCTGCTAACCCCTTTAAATCTGCTCTCCCCTCCCTGTCAGTTGTCATTTCAGGTGTCAACGCACAAGCAGCAGCAGGGCTTCGTTCCAGCTGAGGGCTTCGTTCCAGCTCCAGGCATCAGTCTTGTGGATTAAGCTACAGGCGGCGTTCCCCAGTCGGCTAGCGGGTCCAGCCGGCCGCCCCGCAAACCTGGACACGGGAGGAAAAGACAATGAAATCGGGCTCTATGGAAGTTCCTCCGGCTTAATGGGAATGGCTACTTCACGCAAACAATTGACGCATGCCTTCAGTCTCTCGAGAAGGCATCACTGGCATCAGGGCCGCTCAAATGCGGCGCTTCACGCGGAACGGGTCCTCATCGCATGCAGAGTTTTACCCATTCTGGCTTCAACCACAACCCCTCCTGCAGGCAGGCAGGGCTTAAGCTACATCCCATTGAAGCTACTTCCTCCTGCGCTCACTTTAAACAGGCGTCAGGGTAGCGCTGGCAAAGGCAGTTGCAACAAATTCACGAGATGTTTCGTATATTGTTATAACATTGGGTCATGCAGAGCGAGATCGCTACCCCTTTAAGAGAGGGGTGTGGCGCGTACACGTGTGCGTGGGTGTGGTAGAGCGAGCGAGCGGGATACATGCTTTCTAGAAGTAAACGAGGCAGCAGAAGGAAGGTCCGTGATCTTGCGAATCTATCTTCCGAAACAGAAGAGCTAAATAAATGCAACGACCTCCCAAGAAGAGCTTGCCTCTCTTCAGTCTTTCCGATAAATGGGTATTGAATCCGAAGCTTTGCTTGTGCCTGGGAGACGACAGAGAGTCATCCCCCCCGTTTCCTCGACTACGGTCTGGGAGCCGACAGGAAGTTTAACACTATGCATTGCTACCTTTAGTTCAGGGTTAAGGTGAGTTCCAGGCAGTGTTGGGTGTAACGCGTTACAGTATGGAGTTTCAGTAACGTATTTCTTTGCGTACGAAGATCGTAATGCATTGCTAATGAAGTTCGGGTATTACTACCCATTACAATGCTCAGTAACTAACGCAGTTTCAAGCTTCATCACAGTGTACCTCGAATGAATGGTGTTTCGTAGGGCTTCTTTTCCTCAATGACAAGTCGCTGCACATCCCTGTTTATGACATGACCAGATACTAAATAAATTAGGAATTCACTCCCAATATTAATTGAACGATGTATTGACTAAATGATCGTTTTTCTTTTTCTCCACTAGAATATTTAGTTTTCCGGTGCACCAGCGGCTGGATCTGCGACAACAACATATTTTCGGCAATACTGTCCAAATCCGTTCACAGTCTCTGATCCACTAAATCCTTACACATTAGAGGTGAATTAGGTTCAAAGGTGTAATATCGCGTCTGCGTTTGTTTACGTCGCCGTTTTTCTCCCTTACCGCTGTCAAACAACATCATGGAGGATTGTGTCGGGTAGTTTTCAATCATACGAAGCCAGATTCAATCAGAACTACTTTTTCAACCTATACTTTTCTAGAATGCCGTGTTGTATCGGTTATCACGTGGTTCAGCGGCAGTGCATTGTGCACCGGAGCTATTCCACTGTTAACTCACACGCAGCAGTTGTCGTTAAGCACTCACTGTTCGACTGTCATAAGCAGCTATACATATTTCCCATCTGTTAGCGATGTGTTTCAGTATGAATTTACGCCGTCGGCATCACAACAACGTCATTAAGGTTCTCTGGCATCCTACAGGTGATGTTGCTTAGCAACCAAGGTAATCAGTCATCTTGACTACTGTCACTATCATTGCGGCATTAAACCGTTTCCTACACAATAACAGATTCTTAGTGCTGCCCGACTGTGTAAATATTTCAAGGTGCGGTCGCGTTCTAGTCACTTTGTTCAAGCGCTACTGCTCGTTACAACTCTATTCACTTTAGCGTAGGCTGGTATTGCTCAGGGCAATCTCGATGACAAGGTCAATGTTTCCCCTTTATGCACGGAGATAATGTAATCTTAATAGCGTGCAAGGTGGCTCTTCAAAGCAGATATTAACGACGCGCTTTAAGTGCCCATCATCCGTTCAGCGGAAGTCTTTCAGCTTTAAGCGGGAGTCAAGTAAGGAGAAACTACGTTTTGTGTGGATATGTAGCAAATTAACATTTTAAATAGCACTTAATGACTGACTGAATGGAAATGACAATAAATGAAAATGTAAAACGAAAAAAGCGATCATGAAAATGTTTCCATAAAATGAATAAAATGATTTTTGACCACTTTGTTGTTCAGATATATCACATATTTGTAACTAAATGAAACATTAATTGAAACAAAACACGGTATAGACTGAGGAGTGACTCTCGTGAGGTTCATGTATTTTCTTCACTCCGCTGGGAAACTGCTCTCATGTCAAGAAGCATCAGATCAGTGCATGCGCTGCATCGTCCAATCAGTGAGCAATCACAGTAAGGGGGCGGGGCGAGTATCTGAGGATTTCATCGGAGGATGGTCTGGTGGTTCCTCGATTATAGCTCCTCCATTATCGCTCCTCGGTCCTCCGGCAAAAATAAGGCCATTGGGACGCTACTCAAGATGGCGCAGACAAATCAACTTCCGGTGAGACGGAGACCGAGGAGCGAGGAAATGAAAAATAAGAGAAGTGAGAAGGGCCCCTGGAGTGCCGAGGCATCACATCAAGCTCATGGTATTAATGTTCCTCTAACCAAACTGCGTGCATCCACATAAACGTCAAGACGTATACAGCAAACATCTCCAACGACAATTGCTCTTCCTCGCCGGGCAACCGTACTTTGCATGCGGATAATCTTCGGCACGCCATCATCTCCCGTTCTGGACGTGGCATCCGCCGGCCTCACGACGACGGTGGTTTCCCCGTCCCTTAAAGTTGTGCATTGCACATCCTCCGTTTTGGGGGGGAATATCTGCACGAGATCATCCGCCATAGCGGCCGCTCAGATTCCACTATCGCTTACACATTTATTATCACACTCTCTGGATCAAACACTAGCGTCCCTCATCACATTACTTAAGCAAGTTCTCATAAGATCCGGCGTATCACTCCAATTATCTCGGGGCATTTGTTCAGGATAGGCGCAGCTACCTCCGCTGCTAATCAAGGCGTCTCATCCTCCAAAAGCTGAGGGTTAGACTAGGTTTCTTTTTCAGAAACAAGTCCGGTTTCTCGCTTGAGGCCAGGAAAAGGCTAGTCACTGTGACCTTTTACCTGTGCTGGACTATGGTGATTTGTTGTATATGAATGCACCTGCCTACTGCCTGAACAAGTTAGATGCTGCCTATCACAGCGCACTGAGATTTGTCACAAATTGTAAAGCACTTACTCATCCAACACATCTTCACTCCCAGGTCGGCCTATGTTGACGTTATGTCATGTCCCCTGTGTCGGCTTTTTCCAACGCAAGGGGGGGGGCCTTAGCGTCCATTTTCAACGCAAGGGGGGTGCCCTTAGCGTCCATTTTCAGCTTTCCGGGATGTCCATATGCTTCTATGGACGCTCATGGAAGCACGGCATTCTTTTGTGTCGGCTGCCCTTAAAGGCAATTTGAGCGTCTGTTCTCATTGGATAACGGAGAATTGTACACCCGGAAGTAAGTATTCCCCTTACTGTCGATTGATTTTACAGTGATATCTGCACTACTCATCGACTAAAAAACACCAGATTATCCTTGTTAATTACACAACATTGATTGGTTTAAATTGTGTGCAATGCTTTTGTATTTTTCGGAGAAACAAATATTTTTTCGGAGTAAAGGATGGCAGAATACACTACACTACCCAGAATCCCCAGCTATCGTTTGGACTACACCATGTGCTCTGTTTGACAAACCCCGTGATCTTCAAATTTCTCCCAGCAGAAAAAAAAAACATGGCCGAACTTCATTTATTCTCGGTGGAAAATGCCTATTTTAAAGTTAGTTTGGCCATTAAAATGTGTTTTGATGTCATTTGATGCGAGAAATATGAGTTGTTATTTCAGATTATGTGTGCAGTGGATGTACATGATCTTTAGTTTGCTAGTTATTACGAAGATTACTTCAGGAAATTGCGTCCATAACGTTTTCATTGTTACCAAGGTGGTTGCTAGGGACGCTGCTATCGATATTATTTCTGTTATGTTGTGTAACTGTTTAATGGTGTTATCTTTATTGCTACCCCCTTCCCCGTCAATGTATAGTGTTGGTCCACAGCGCAAACATATTAGTTTAACAAAATCCGCAATTCCAGTCTCACATCTCAGAGCACATCGTCATTAACAAATACCGGAAACAGACCGAAAACATTTAAAAAAAATAAAATAATACTTTATTCCGAGTGTGCTTGCTTTTCTCTTTGAAAGTCATCACATATCGGCATTTTAATACACGGTTCGGCTGCATTAAATATTACATATCTGCCGTAGTTCTGTATTTATAGCCCTGATGAGAAGACTTCTAAAACGTGACGTGGCGTGGATCATAAATATATCAGCCATTAAACAACATCTTACATTTCTTTTCACACTTGCAGTATCAACACTAATTTGGCTGACTTTTATATTTGGCTGTATTTACACCATAAAGGTGCACAGCTGATATAAAGGGACACCTAGTGGTTAAAGCATGTTATTGAATTTCATTATTTTTATTATCAGATTTTAATAGGATCCCTATAAAGTATATTCATTACTCGTTATTCTCTACTAATAGTTCATTAAAGACTGTATATAATGACTATTTTGCACATCCCTTTCAAGATTTCAAGATTTTCTAAGGTTTATTGACATATCATATATGGCCTACACAACTATGGTGTAGTTCTGCACTGAATGAAAAACTTGGGTTACAGGTTCCTCAATAGTGCATTACAAGACATCTATCAATATTTGTGCATACCTCCAGCAATGTTAACTATGTTGAAGCACTTATTTTAACTGATATTATACATAATGTATTATGCTCTTATAAGATGTATGTAGATATTTCATCTCCGGCCATGTCAGGTATTGAACAATCAATAAATAAAGAACACAGAATTGTTGAATATAAAACACAGAATTTGTGTGATTATACTAAATGATTTACAAATAAACACCACTGCATATTTAACTGTTACACATGCTAATGTAACGCAAATGTTCCAACTTGGGATCAATAAAGTATATCTTATCTTAAGCTGATCGATGGTTACTGCCATATTTGCAAAATGTGCCTTTGAACCTTGACAAGTGCATGTTTCAGGCTTATCAATTAATGTAATGTAATGTAATGTAATGTAATGTTATCAATTAACAACAGGGGTCACAAACATAAGTCCAGCTGTTAAATAAAGCTCTTCTGACCTTAGCTGGCATGTGTGTATATATATTAATGCTGCCCATTATGGGCACAAGCAATTTTCACCCATTTATTAATTATATGTTAAATGTGAGTGTTTCCTATCCCCTAAACCTCCAGGGATGTACACAGTTTAATACTGGCAACTTCTTATTATGGGAAATACGAAAACGTCTTTTAAAACTACAACTCCCAGTAAAGACGTGCCATAGATAGAGAACATGTTGCGAAACAGAATAGAGAGGCGAAGTCACGCCCATCTACTTCCGGCCCATGGGACCCCGGAAGCGAAAAATTAACATTGAATTCAATGGAGAGAGAAAACGTATCTTTTGATCCCGTTTGAATTGTGCCACGAACTACACATATGATGTTTGTCAATCTTAAACAATAAGTTCCATGTCAAAAAAGTCACATTTTGTCGTAAAACTGTTGAAATATAAGAGTATGAAAAATACGCGACTACAAAGACTACAAATCCCAAATCCCATTCTGGCTCGCGTAAGTGATGTCACAGGCGATAATGCTCCAAGTGGTTGCGACTCGTAATTAAAGCGAAGAAGAAGAAGAAGAAGAAGATCTCATAACTGATTATTCCCTCCAATAAATAAGAGATTGCTAAAAATAAATTCACTTTTACAAGATGCCTGTGTGCTTTGTACCAGGTTGTAATCACATAAGTGATCATACTTATAGATCATAGCTCGTTCTATCGCTTCCCGTCTGATGAAAGGACCTGGGGGGTATACTGCGAAGCAGGATTTTCGCTTTTTAGCAGGCTAGATCTCCATGGTAATATATGCTAAGCAGCTAACCTGATCGGGACCAGGTTAGGTTGCAGACTAAGAGCTCAACTCAGTGAAAGCACTGCCTGCTGACCAATCAGAGCTCAGTGTGCGGAGTTTAAAGCGATCAAGTCATATTACAGGAGAAATGAAACACAGAAAAGCTGCCGCTGCAGGAAAGACGGCCGGCAAAAATCACCGACTGTGTGAACGTGAACATGAATAGAATATCACCTCCATCTTCAGAGCAATTTGACTGTTATAACATTAGCGTTAAGAAAGCTTACTTACATATCGGCCACAACATAAGTAACCGGATCAGAGTACATTAAGTACAGTCCGCGGCATATCACTTCATAATGTATCATATATCTCCTTATCTGAGTCAGCTGAGCCGTATCTGGCCGTGCAACACTCACAGTGTCACATACTGTATGCAGAAGTATTATTTTAAGCAACACATAAGTTGACGAAACACTCGAGACAAATGTAATTGAAGTCAGATCGTGTTTTAGACGGGGCAGTGATATCATAAACCTGTTAATGCACGCATTCAAACACTTTTACTTTTTCCAGCTGTATTCAGCTTGCAGGTGCAGCTCTGTGGCTTTGATCCTGGATAAAGTGTTTAAGTCATGGATGTTTAAAGTTTAACTTCTTCATTTTTGACTAGTATTAAAGTTCACTTTTCATTCAGGAAGTATGACGCTGCGCTGTCAGTGCGCTTCTCCATGTTTGTGATTGGTCGAATGCTCCAAATACCACCCCTTTCATGTGAACGCGCACCTAACTAGATAGGACACGGCTGGCTTGAGCGATCGTAGTACAGTTTAGCGAGAGCGCGTATGTTTTGGATTAGGCCAACCGGCTAACTCAAACATATCCAGGTTAGGTTGAACCAGGTTCGTAGTATAGGCCCCAGGAGTCGTTGGACCAAACATATCAGGTAATACACATGTTGTGCATGGAACACAGTCAAGCTAGCTACATAGCTAGTAGCGAGCACGTTAGTTAGCATCACATTACTTAGCCTTGTCATTTGTATTAGCCTTAACATGAAGTGAACCCAAATGTTAAACAGTAAGAGTAGTCATGATGGTATAAGTATTTTGTGAAACATTTGAAGAGGAGCCTATCACCCCCTCCACCAGGTGCTAAGGGGGCGGGAGGTAGGCTAACGTCAGATTAGCATCTGCGATCTTTTCTACTTAATGCTATCTGCTCAAATGGTTAACATTGAACATTAAAAGATCAGGCAGTTCAGGGAGAGTCAAAGGAAGGAAGGCAGGCAGGCAGTTTTGCATGACATTTATTTATTTATAGAAGGACCATGCATACAAAAACATTAATCTCAGCAAAGAGAAGAGATGCAATATGCCAGATTATAGCTAATAGCTAATTTCCATCTGTGGTCCATTCTTCTGGACGTGTTTCATTGTGATGATAGTGAGTCAATCTGTTTGTTGGAAAGACAGTAGTTGAGTGATTACTGAGAGAACATTATTAAAAGAGATAATTCTTTAAAGTGTTGTTACTGACCTTTTTCTCTTTTATTTTCTTTACCTCACCTGTAACTGCTGAGACCCTGAGGAACATGCACACTGGACTGACCTGCTCTGGCAACCTGATTTCCACTGTACGTAATACTATTTGGTTATGGTATATTATTTATATACATCAAAGGCACAATGCACCCCCCAGAGACACACATGTATTGAGTGTGATATTTTGCATAGGTCAAGTGAAATCATCTTTACATACTAGAAAACTGTAGGAGTGGCAACTTGTTTTGAAATTGAATTTTTAATATCCGATAATGAAGTTGATCTGTTTTCTTTATTCTTCTCTCTTCCCAGCTTCATCCATCACCGTGCTCTGTTCCTGCAGGTCCTGCTTGCTAATCAATGCTTTATTATTTTACACAATTACAAACAAAGTCAATGTATTGTATGACATGAAGTTGTGCTTCATTCGGAGTCAATAATAAATTCATTCTGCCTTCAACTGCACAATGATTGTGGACTGCACCGACATCCATGTAGCTGCCCCCCAGTAAGATGAACCAAGCAAAGAGGGTCGCCATCATGCCCAAGGACATCCAGCTGGCGCGCCGCATCCGCGGAGAGAGGGCTTAGACTGACCTGAGACCAGCACACCCAAACACAACGGCTCTTTTAAGAGCCACCTACAGTTTCAATCCTACGTTATTATAATTATTAAACTGGTTCATGTGTCACTTAGTTTACTGAACCGTGATGAATAAAAGAAATGAGTGAGGTAGTGGTTTAAATAAGTTACAAAGACATTAATATATGAGTAACAGGTCAGTGTAAACACAAGCTTCTGTCAATTATGGATCACTCAAACTATTTATATAAAAATATGTAATAAAGTTCTAAAACAAGTATTCGGTATATTCCTTGATAGCTTTTGGAGAAGGTTGTTTTTAAGTTTACTAAAATCTATCGTTTCAACTGTTTCACTTTATAAAAAGGAACAGGTGAGTAGAGCATCATTGAGTTTCTTATTCTGTCAGTAAATTATCCAAATGAAATATTTATCATTATTTTATTCAACCCTAAACAAATTGATTGTACCTTTTTAATAATGACCTTACATGGTTAAGTTAAATTAACTTCAGAAAATCAAATCTGTTCTGAGAAAAAAACTAATAAATGTTTAAAGATAGGAACTTGCCATCCCACTGAAAAACAGTCCATAGAGATTTAAAGGCGTAGTTGTAGTTCAGTCCAACGTTTCATTTGGATTCATTTCTCCAACAGTCAACTATTTTCATAAAGAATATATATATTTTTCAAAGTCAACTTTATTGTCAATCTTACTCAGTTTGTGTTTATAGACAGAGATCAAAAATACTTTTAAATCAAATAAAATTATACAATTTACAGATATGTATACAAATATATATATATATATATATATATCATATATAATGATGGTGGACACTTCACCTCCAGCAGGGCAGATGGCTGCACAAGTCCATCGGGGGATGCTCCCAAAACACCGACTCACTCACAAAGAGACCAGACTCGAACACTGTCTCCTGATAGGCCTGCACAAAAGCCTTCACCCCTTCGGCCTCGTTTACAACCCCCCAGTTGACAGCCATGACTCCGTCCAAGTTGTACCCCCCGAGCACCCTCTTCACGAGGGACGCGCATGGAGCGGATGAAAGTCCCGACCGCAGCACAGCACCAAACTTGCTGGCTGTCAACCAGCCCCGCCTGTGTAACTGCCAGAGGATTTGTCCGCTGTCCTACGGTGGCTGTCTGGATGGCAGCTTGCTGGTCTCTGCTCAGTCGCATTGAGGCAAGAATTGCCTCAAGCCCCCATGCCCCTTCACCAGCTCCGGCACGGTGACAATGGCCTGATGTTGAGGCCGCGGCTCTGGCTCAGGTGACAAAAGCCATGCCATGCCACACTGTGCGCCCCTCAGTGCAGACCTGAACCAGTCTACATCCTGAGTGGCGATGTCTCTGGCCAGTGGGTTGTATGTCTCCTCTCACTGTTGGTAGAGTTGAGACACCGGCTGGACTACTTTGGAAGTGCCAGGCTTCCTCCACTGGCACTCAACATCTGTGGAGCTGATCTGCCACATGCACATATTGCCAATGCTGCAGCGTGGCTGCATTTGTACATCCCCCGTGCACAATCAGAGACAGCGCTCTGCATCGCGCCATCGTCTCCCATGCAGATCTGTACAAATAAAGTAAGTACCATGTTTGTTAGCATGCTATAATAGATTGAATGAGCAATAATACAAGGATGGTCCGGATCTGGGGGTGGGAGGGGTTATTTTTCCATAGTTTTATCTGATTGTTGTTATTGTTTGTTTTTTCTGTATTTTTTGTAATGTGTGTTGTACTGGTTGTGATTGTACATTGTATTTTTCTAAATGTGTATGAATACATTTTTGAAAAACATTTGATCAACAATAAAAAAACATTTGGTCAGGATCTAGACTCAGTGTGTAGTTTATTAATTAATCAATGCTCTCTACATTAGGAAAACACATACCAGTGTACCAGAGGGAGTCACACACAGCTGTGCCTGGATAACCAAACAAATTGACAAGATAACCAAAACCCTTGAATCTACACACAGCAAATAAACTCAAATGACACAACGAGATGTAAAAGGAGATCACACATACAGTATAGTCGATATAAAACTGGCCGCTTCAATCTGAAGAGCAACTAAAACAAAACACGGGAGTTTACCTTGTTCTTGTGAACACTAATGTTATCCACAGCATACACAGAGACCACGAAGTTCTTAAGGAGAACACTAGTTACTGAAACAAAACACGTTAGTGTACCTTGTTAGCTAATGTTAGCTAGCTGACATTAACGTTACACATTGCACTCATATTACTCACCAACATCTTGTAAAGCCGGTCCCGCTGCTCTTACAGAACCGACTAACTCCCCTTTCGTGTATGTACAGCTCTCAACGTGTCCAGACTTGTAGTCACCTCGTTTTATACTTTTATTCTCATTCTGAAAGAAACAGGTGAAATTTGCTAACGTGACGGCCATCTTTGTGATGGTGACGCGTATTGTGCGACACCAAGAGACCTGTAGTTCACTCAGCGGTTTCACACAAAAACATTTGTAACTTCACAGTTTTACGACACATTTTAATTGTTTTGACTTGCAAAATATTCTTTTAAATTGACAAACATCATATGTGTAATTCATGGCACAATTCAAACGGGGTCGAAAGATAAGTTTTCTCTCTCCATTGACTTCAATACATTATTTTTCCGAAATAAGGTCCCATGGAGTAGATGGGCGTGACTTCGCCACTCTCATGCACTTGTTAGATTTATGGTCAAACTAGTTTGGCACTCTGCTTTACTAGTTCAATAAAACATTATACTAGTCACTCTTTTTCAGCAAAGTTGGTCATTCCTAGCATTCGGTGCCGTTTCAGCTGGGTTAATCAAAAATCAAAAACATAATTTTCCATGTTTTTTTTTATTTAATCTGAATGATGGCTTGTTAAAGTATAAGAAAAATATTGTGGTCAAGCTCAGCATATTATGTTTAAAACTTTTCTTTTTTGACATCCCCAGTTACTGTGTCCACCTTGTTAATGTGAAAAATAGTAACAGGGTGGACGGTAAGAGGGTGGACATTTTATGCTAAACTTGGCTATTGCTACATGTGTGATGATAATCAAGTTAGCACTTGGTGACAACAGAAACATATATTTGATAGTAATATTCACCATATTTTCTAAATGTAAAACAAATGATCCGTTTCCACAAAAAATGAGCATAAGAGGGTGGACATGTTATGCTTTACTGCAACAGTTAAGTTATTTAAAAAACATTTAAAAAAACGTTGAAGGAAGAATGCATACACTCTCTTTCTTGAAGATGATTTTCCCACTCAAAATGTATCCTTCTTGAGTCATACAAATAGTAGAATAGTAAAGGGGCGTGTCCAGAGGGATTCAAATCAGAGTAACAGGGAGGACATTCAAACAGGGGACACACACTTTTTTTTAAACTTTAAACAATAAAAATGTTTATATCTGTTACAGAAGTTGAGCAAACATGATTTGGGACACAACAATTTGGCCTACTTGTGCTAAAATCAGAGTAATTATTTAGAATGTTATAATAAAAATAAGCATTAGACCTTTTAAGTACAAAATATATGATATAATGTGTTGGGGACCTAAATGGCACAGAATGCTAGGAATGACTCAACTAGTGGCACTTTTGTCCGACTAGTTACCACATAAGCCTTACTAGTAACGCCAGGAGCAGCACTAGTGGCACCAAAGTCCCAACTTGTACGCTTTTTGATGAACTAGTGGCCCTCTGACCGTACTAGTGACACTAAAAGTCTTACAAGTTAACTAGTGCGCTGCAAAAGCTCTGACATGTTAACTAGTTACAAAAAATAAGCAGAACTAGTTAACTAGTGGCATACATTTGTCTGCACTAGTTAACTAGTAACACCCAGAATCACTTTATCACAGCTGTGCTTAGCTGTAAACACAGTGGGATGGGTGACCACAACGTCTCCGGGCAGAGTCCCCGTTTTCGGTGGCTGGTACCCGGTTGAAACTCCCGAAAATGTTCCCGTTTTTGAACGTGTGTTAAAAAAAAAAGAGCAAGGTGAAATCAAATGTTATATGTCAGTCAAAACAGAGTAACAAGAGGCTTCTCAATACTCAAATTTCCCCTCCTCGACTCCCCTCCTCGACTCCCCTCCTCGAGACTTAGTCCCGCCCACAGGAGATGCGAGCGGAGGACCGAGGAGGGGAACCGAGGAGAGAGGAGGGGAAGCAGCAGACGTTTAAAGAAATGAGAACTCCTCTCCTCTGAGCGGTCATATTAAAGCGACGTCCGTTCATTATTACGTGGCAACAGCTGCATCAGCTGTCGAGTGTTTTGTCATATTTTATAATCTCTGTTAGATCAGCTGAACATTGTTCCCCCACATATTTACCTTGAATTCATTGAGAGTGCGGTATAATGAGACAATAACAGGCTACAGATGCGGACACACACACACAAATATATTTATATAAATATATGCAATTTAAAGTATGAGAGCACTCTCATAATAACGTAACACAATCAGAGACTGGATATATCCCCCCCCCCCCCTCTCTCTCTGGTCGCTGAAATGGGGAATTGAAATTACGGGCCAAAAGTTGTATTTGCAAGTATTAAAAGTAAGCAGAGGACACCAAACCAACTGAGACCTGTCTGTCCGCCGCATCTGCGCACACACTGTACCACACACACACCTACACACTGTACAGGACATACCTACACACTGTACCACACACACACACACACACACACACACACACACACACACACACACACACACACACACACACACACACACACACACACACACACACACACACACACACACACACACACACACACACACACACACACACACACACTGTACCATACACACCTAAGCTCCTAAAGCATAATCAGGCTACAGCCGTTGTGTATTTTAGTATGTGAAGCACTAAATGTTCTTAGAAAAATATCGACTCTTTGTTTGTATATATCTACTAAACTAAAGCAAATAAAGAGAGTAGGTCTGTTATACTGAGTGATATTTATTTTACACACTGCTCTGCTTTCTGCAGGACCTCACAGCTGTTCTCACTGTAAACATCGCGTTGCGATGAGAGCAGTTTCTAAAATAATATCCAGGGGATGCATGCAGAGCTGTCATTGGCTGAGATAAGTCCGGCCGTGTGTCACGCCTCCACCGTTCCCGGAAATGCATCCGCGGAGGAGCCGTGGAGGAACCATCAGTGTATCCTCGGTTATAGCTCCTCCAGAGAGCCTCCTCGACGCTCGATCCTCGGTCCTCGGTGTGCATTTAGAGAAATGAGACGTCCTTCAAAATGGCGCGCTGAAATTCATTTCCGGGTCACTACCGGAGGACCGAGGAGTCGAGGAGTCGAGGAGGGGAAATTTGAGTATTGAGAAGCCTCTACAGTGTTATGCCTGTTTGTAGCGTTAGCGTATTTCTTCTTCTTCTACTACTTCTTCTTCTTTTTTCTTTAATGGCGAATCGCTTCCACTTGGAGCATATATCGCCACCTACTGTTGATTTATTAAATGTTCATATTAAATCCTTGTCCTCAGACCAGTGTTTTTGAGGAACTTGAAGATCAGCTTGTTTACTTCATTTCTTGATTTACTTTCCTATATTGACTTGAAATCCATGTGCTTGATGTTATAATAATAATAATAATAATAATAATAATAATAATAATAATAATAATAATAATAATACATGACATTTATAAAGTGTTTTCCTGGTTCTCAAAGAGCTTACAAGCAAGTGATGTTGTTCCAGTGCAGTTTTCAGAATGAGTCTTTGTCTGTTATAATCCGGGCAGCAAAAAAATACATGATGTATTGTCTCTGGTTGTTGGCAACCATCACAATTGCCATTTGGATGTTTTCCAATCAGATGCATTGTTGAGTTTAATCCAGAGTGACCCAATGTTATCCTGCTGTTAATGCTCTGTTCTCTTCTACTACTCCCCAAAGTGCTTCCCGTTCCTACTTACCTTTGTATCTGGTATAAATGTCTGCCTTTAGTGTTACTGTCCCATAGTTTTTGCCATTGTTGCTTGATAACAACTTTTGTAACAGATTTTATTTCTGCTCTACTGATGGGTACAATTATATCAATCTGATTTGCTTTCAAACCACATTTTGCCAGTTGATCCACTACCTCATTCCCTCTAATACCCACATGTGCTGGAACCCACACAAATTGAACAATGAAATGTGTTACTTTCCCAACTTGTTTTTACAGTTTGTTTAGTAGGGTGAGTATCTTCATGACCCAGTAATTAACAATTAACAGTTTTCTCCTAAAAAAAAAATCGGTATTTCTCCGACCTCTATCTGAAGTGCCGACACTGGTGTAGATCTGACTGCCCCCCCACAGCATATCCTTAGTGCTTGTGCCTGGACTCTATCTACTTTTTGAAGAGAAGAGTATGCAACTGAACCATACTGTATACTATTAGTCCGTATTCTATGACTGATCTAATTAAGGCTGTGTATACGTTCCTCAAAGCAGCTTTATCAGCCCCCCACTTAGTCCCTGCCAAGCACCGCATAACATTTAAAACATTTTTACATTTATCTACTACTTTATCAATGTGAGTACTCCATGTGACTCTCTCGTCCAACCATATTCCCAGAAATGTAAATGTCTTCACTTTCTTTAGTTCTTGTAACTTCTTCTTCTACCTCTACTTCTTCTTCTTCTACTTCTAATTCAATGTACCTGCCAGCAAAATATTGGACAAAAGAAACTCGGCTAGTAGTGTCAACTAAATCCATAGTATTACAACAAAAGTGCACGAGGTAAGTTACGAATTTATGTTCTCAATCACTAAGTGTGGGACTGAATATTACATTAGTTTAGATTAGATTTAGTGTCCCCAGGGTGGTACCACAATTCATTACCACAGCACTGTTGTGGTAATCTGTATTATATAAACCGTATTGTTCTAAACTGTATTAAAGTAACCATGTATTATTTTAATCTGTATTGAAGTGAAAATGTATTATTTGGGACTTTTTTCAAGTAATACTATATATATATATATATATATATATAACCTTCTCACTCACACTCACTGATCCAGATACCAGCACACACACATATTCTTTTCAAGGTTCTTTCTGGGGCCAATATAATCTAAGGCACCAATATATCTGTGTACAATGTTTGATTGTCTGGGAAAGAATAGTTTGTGTGAAATATTCCTTTGGAAAGTAAAGGAGTGAATTCAGGTGCAAGATAAAGATGGACTCTGTCCTTGTTTACTTCCGAAGCTCTCACGCTCTGTTCAGAAGTAAAATACTTTGTCCCAGAACTCTGATTCGCTGTATTGGGCCCGACCAGAAGTGAATCCAACCAGTAAGACCACCTAGGGGAGTGAGCAGCCAACACAACTCCTCCCCACGGACTCGCTTAGGAGTGAAATCGACCAATTAGAGATTTGGGGGGAGGGTAGAGAAACCGAAACAACTCTGCCCCCAAATATGTCTATGTATACTGATGTTTATTCATGCACGATGCCCCCTATCTCTGACTGGCTGGTCCCGATATCTGTATCGCACGGCAGTAGAACTGGGAGTCCAGAGTACTCTGTAAACTTGTATTAGTGTTTTTTACCATTAAAATCAGATTATTGTTGTAACTTTTATTCCGGTGTTTTGAAGGTAAGGCAAGGCAAGGCAAGGCAAGTTTATTTATATAGCACTTTTCAACAAAAGGCAATTCAAAGTGAATTCCTTCTTTTATTAATCTGACCAGGCTCATCTAACGAACGGCGCGGAGTGTAGGTGGGCTTTAAGCCACCACCACTGTGTTTGCTCCTACAGTACAATGAGCGACATCTAGTGACGGATTTTGGAACATTGATTTGATTTGACCCTAGGGGGAAATTCATTTTCACAGCACTGTGATTGATATGACATCAACAAAAAATAAGTAATAAATAATAATTTCAACTATTAACAAGCTCCTCAACCCCATGGATAATATCTCCAACTCCTTCACCACCTCAAAGTGTGAATCCTTCCTCTCATTCCTCCAAGGCAAAATTGAAATAATACACAGCAACATAGCCAACTCCTCCGTCTCGTCCACCACCCATCCTTTTCCGGAACCTGCCTACCCTCCTCCTTCCAGGCACCCTTTTACAGCCTTCAGACAAATTACCTCACTGGACATAGTTGCCCAAGTCACCGGCATGAATACCTCAACTTCCATCCTGGACCCCATGCCCTCCACCCTTGTCAAGGCCTGCCTCCCCCAACTCACTCATCTTATCACCACAGTCATTAACTCCTCTCTGTCCACTGGACTCGTCCCCCCTGATGTCACTCCCATACTCAAAAAACCTGGTCTCAACCCTGATTCCCTCAATAACTACCGGCCCATCTCTAACCTCCCATTCCTGTCAAATATTCTGGAGAGAACTGTTGCCTCCCAACTAAAATCCCATCTGGACTGCAATAACCTTCATGAACCTTTTCAATCTGGTTTCCGTACTCGCCACAGCACAGAATCTGCCCTACTCAAGGTGACCAACGACATTCTCCTCTCTGCTGACTCTGGTTCCCTCTCAATTCTCATTCTCCTTGACCTAACAGCCGAATTTGACACGATCAACCATTCCATCCTCATCAACCGCCTCCAGTCTTCCATTGGCATTACCGGTACTGTCCTCTCCTGGTTTAAATCCTATCTCTCTGACAGACATCAATTAATCTCCATTAACAACTGCAAATCCCCCACAGCCCCGGTCAATCATGGTGTCCCTCAGGGTTCTGTTCATCATCTACATCCTCCTAATTGGACAAATCCTCCGTCAACACCAACTCCAGTTTCACTGTTATGCTGATGATACGCAGCTCTACCTCTCAACAAAATCAATTTCTCCAACCACACACTCCCAGCTCAGCACCTGCCTCACTGACATTAACATTTGGTTGCAAAACTATTTTCTAAAACTTAACTTTGACAAATCTGAACTTATAATCATTGGCCCAAACTCACTTACCCGCTCAACCCAAGATTGTTCTCTTACCATCGATGGCTCCATTGTCAACCCCTCCACTCACATCCATAACCTTGGCATCATCGTCGACCCCCCCCCCCCCACTTTCCTCCCACACGTCAACCAGGTCACAAAAAACGTATTCTTCCATTTAAAGAACATTAGACCCACCCTCTCATCGACCGCTGCTGAAACTCTGATCCATGCCTTTATAACATCCCGACTGGATTACTGCAACAGCATTTTTGGATCACCTGCATTCACACTAAAACAACTTCAATATGTCCAAAACTCAGCTGCCCGCTTGCTCACCTCCACCCGACGCTCCAACCACATCACCCCTATC
Organism: Pseudochaenichthys georgianus; assembly: GCF_902827115.2. NCBI lineage: Eukaryota > Metazoa > Chordata > Actinopteri > Perciformes > Channichthyidae > Pseudochaenichthys > Pseudochaenichthys georgianus. Next base: position 1,007,965 of record NC_047521.1, on the reverse strand, counting down.
CTCCATGACCTCCACTGGCTCCCCATCAAATACCGGATTGACTTTAAAATATTACTTTTCACTTTCAAAGCCCTCAACAACCTTGCAACAACCCTACCTCTGTGACCTCATTCAACGACACAACCCCTCCTGTCGCCTCAGGTCTGCTGAAGCTAACCTACTGCAGCCCATCAGGACAAAGCTCCGGACCTGGGGTGACAGGGCCTTCCCAGCAGCCTCCCCCACACTCTGGAACTCCCTCCCCAGTCATGTCAGATCCGCCAACACTCTCACATCATTCAAACAATCCCTCAAAACTCACCTTTTCACTCTTGCCTTCAACTCCTAATCAACTAACCCCTTGCCCTTATTCCTCCTAGCTTAGCACTTTCTACTTTTGTTGTTATTTTGTTTTACTTGCTTGTAAGCGCTTTGAGCACCAGGAAAAGCGCTTTATAAATCTCCATCCATCCATCCATCTTCTCCCGCTTATCCGTGGTCGGGTCGCGGGGGTAGAAGTTCCAGCAGAGAGCCCCAAATTTTCTTTTCCCTGCCCACATCAACCAGCTCTGACTGCGGGATCCCAAGGCGTTCCCAGGCCAGCGAAGAGATATAATCCCTTCACCTGGTCCTAGGTCTACCCCTTGGTCTCTTCCCAGCTGGACGTGCCTGGAACACCTCCCTAGGGAGGCGCCCAGGTGGCATCCTAACTAGGTGCCCGAACTACCTCAACTGGCTCCTTTCGACGCGAAGGAGGAGTGGTTCAACTCTGAGTCCCTCCCGGATGACTGAACTTCTCACCTTATCCCTAAGGGAGACACCAGCCACCCTGCGGAGAAAACCCATCTCGGCCGCTTGTATCCGCGATCTCGTTCTTTCGGTCATGACTAGGGTTGGGTATCGTTTGAATTTCCACGATTCTGATTCCGATTCCGATTCTACTTTTCGATTCCGGTTCTTAACGGTTCTCAATTCCGATTCTTTGAGGGGCAGGGTAAAAAAATGATACATGCTTCTTCCACCAAAAAAATTACATGTATTCAAGAAACTTTTACACAGGTTAGTTTACAGTAATATTCACATTAATCAGTCCGTTTATATTCACTGCTATGTAACTGTAACCTGAGAACCACTGAAGCTACAACAGTGCAACAGTGCAACTTTTAAAGGAAACCCCCCCCCATTTAAAAACAGTTCTTGTTTAGGAAAACAAGCATATCTGCCTTCTCAGGCATACCGGGAAGAAATGTTTGAACATTTTAAAGCAAAATACTTCAATCTGGTGCACTTTAAGCAGAATTACTAGAGACTAGATCTAGGGGGTACAACTCCGATCTTTTTCACCCATATGAAAAAGATCGGTTTACATTTTAATAATTAAATAAGTATGCGAACATAACCAATAACCCATAGCCAATAAAAAATACATGTAACGTATTTTATTTTTGTTGTTCATTCATATCTTATTTTACTATTTTATTTATGCATATTTTTTTATCTCTCGAGTTTAAAACGACATATGTCTGGTTTACTGTCCTATAGTATACATTGGAATGATTTCAAACCTGTTTTATCCCAATAGTTATAAAAGAGTGCCTTGGAAATATGTAGGCTACGGAGAGCGGCGAGAAACATTTCCTCAGGCATCGAAAAGCGGAACCAAAATTCACATTTCTAAATGATGCCGTTGGAATCGAAATGTTGGAACCCGTTCCGAACAGGAACCGGTTCTCGATACCCAACCCTAGTCATGACCCATCCTTCATGACCATAGGTGAGGGTAGGAACGAAAATGGCCCGGAAGATAGAGAGCTTTGCCTTCTGGCTCAGCTCCCTTTTCGTCACAACGGTGCGGTAAAGCGACTGCAGTACCGCTCCCGCTGCTCCGATTCTCCGGCCCATCTCACGCTCCATTGTTCCCTCACTCGGGAACAAGACCCCGAGATATTTGAACTCCTTCACTTGGGGTAAGGACTCATTCCCTACTTGGAGTGGACAGTCCATCGGTTTCCTGCTGAGAACCATGGCCTCAGATTTGGAGGTGCTGATCCTCATCCCAGCCGCTTCACACTCGGTTGTGAACCGATCCAGTGAGTGCTGAAGGTCGCAGACCGATGAAGCCATCAGAACCACATCATCTGCAAAAAGCAGTGGTGCAATCCTCAGTCCACGAACTACAGACCCCCTCCCCCACGACTACGCCTAGAAATCCTTTCCATGTATATTACAAACAGGATTGGTGACAAAGCGCAGCCCTGGCGGAGGCCAACCCTCACCGGAAATGGGTCCGACTTCCTGCCGAGGACCCGGACACAGCTCTCGCTTTGGGAGTACAGAGATTGGATGGCCCTGAGTAGAGACCCCCTCACCCCATACTCCCGCAGCACCTCCCACAGTAACTCCCTGGGAACTCGGTCATACGCCTTCTCCAAGTCTACAAAACACATGTAGACCGGATAACCGTACTCCCAGGCCCCCTCCAGGATCCTTGCGAGAGTAAAAAGCTGATCCGTCGTTCCAAGACCAGGACGGAATCCGCATTGTTCCTCCTCAATCTGAGGTTCGACAATCGGCCTGACCCTCCTTTCGAGTACCTTAGAGTAAACTTTCCTGGGGAGGCTGAGTAGTGTGATGCCTCTGTAATTGGCACACACCCTCTGATCCCCCTTTTTGAAAAGGGGAACCACCGCCCCGGTCTGCCACTCCTTTGGTACTGGCTTTATAAATGTAATGTATTATTATTATTATTATTAACACAAAATAAGACAGACAACTTCAGATAGCACCACACAGGATGGTTACTTGTTATTATTTAGGGCTGCCTGTATGGATCAGGTTTTTGCCAAAGCGAGCCCTTTTACTAGTGTAAGGGAAACTTCTGCAGCAATGGAGAGTCAGGACTCAGAGAGACACGAGGAGAGTTGGAGCTTTGATGTCAAACAATGATAGTTTATTACAAGGATACGGCCGGAGAATTCATATCACAAGTCACAGCAGCAAAAGGTTCTGACTGCACGGGTGTGTTGCCATGTCAATTCTGACCAGCATATCTCTCGATAGACCTTTTAACTAGACAACATATTTGGGGAGATGGGGCGTTAACATCTGGAGACACAGGAGATGTCTCATCTGTGGAGCTTAGCGTAAAACCCCCTATGTCCGCTAGGTCAAGCCATAAAACGTATAGTATCAACATACGACTGCATTACCACATTCCTTACGGAAGATAAGGAGCAGGGCTGATCGTAAATGTAAACACACAGTAAATGTTAAATAACTCAGGAGTAAGGAAGAATTATTCTTTGACACTTAGGAAGAGAGAAGAAATATTCTCTAACAACTAATACTAATATGTTATGTATTATATCAACCGTATTGGTACAATGAGCGACATCTAGTGACAGATTTTGGAACATTGATTTGATTTTTCTCATGGCAGACAGACTCTAGAGACAAACCAGGGGACTTTATTTTTATTTGTAATCTGTGTCTGTCCATTTGGTGTAGTATTTGATCCAATATTACATTTGGTTTATATATTAGTCACTTTCTTATGAAATGCCAGGTTTTAGGTCTTGATTTGAACATACAATCCTGAAAATAAAAAATCAACCAGATTAATGTTTCTTTAATCCTGACCTGACTAGAGGTAAGTACATCTGTATAGGAAGACGAGTTAAGGGTTAGAGGAGAAAAGGTTATGGTATAATCACAGAGCCTGTCAATTTATGAATTGAGGAAATCAATGTTAGTCTGTTAACCAAAGTGCAGCTATCTAATAATGTACTATCTGTTATTAAAGATCAGAGGAAAACAACAGAATGAGAGGAATCCGGAATAAAAATAAAGAAGAAAAGAGATTGTAGAACAGTGAGAAGGAAAAAAGCTTCGTGTGTCAATTAATTAAATTGCCAGTATTTTTCGTTGTTGTGAAAAAAAAATCGCCCCCTCTGATTTTTTAACAGCCCCCTCAGTCATTTCATCCTGGAGCCGGGCCTGCGCTGACGGAGACCCTTTGCCATTTTCAGCTTGTTTTCCCTTTGCTTTCGACATTGCCAGAGGTCTTTGTAGTTAACACTTATAAAACTGTTGCAAACAAATTATGTTGAAAAAAGACGAGGTTTAAAAGGTAAATAAGAGTGGGAAAGTTAGAGCCAGTCTAGCACGCGTCTACTCAGCACACCTCATACAGGAAGTTCCTTGTTGGCTCTTTGATTGTACTTGTTAGATTTATGGTCAAACTAGTTTGGCACTCTTTACTAGTAAACCCTTACTAGTAAAGGCAAACGGTTCACTAGTTAACGTGTAAACATTTTGAGCCCCAATAGTTAACTAGTAATTTCAAACGAGACGTCATCTAGTTAACTCGTGAACCTTTTGCCTTTACTAGTTAACTAGTGAGTGATTCTGGGTGCTACTAGTTAACTAGTGCAGAAGAATGTATGCCACTAGTTAACTAGTTCTGCTTCTTTTTTGTAACTAGTTAACATGTCAGAGCTTTTGCAGCGCACTAGTTAACTTGTAAGACTTTTAGTGTCACTAGTACGGTCAGAGGGCCACTAGTTCATCAAAAAGCTTACATGTTGGTACTCTGTTACCACTAGTGCTGCTCCTGGCGTCACTAGTAAGGATTATGTGGTAACTAGTCGGACAAAAGTGCCACTTGTTGCTTAAAAAGAGTGACTAGTACAATAACTAGTAAAGTAGAGTGCCAAACTAGTTTGACCATATATCTAACAAGTGAAATCAAAGAGCAGCTGCCGTCTGATATCAAGGATATGGAATACATACTCAAATGGCTTGCCATACCTGCACCCACCTGTCACTCAAAGCAGCCAGAACTTCATTGTTCATAAATGTAACATGTGAGTTATAAACATATAACAATTAATTCTGAAAAAAACAGAACCCAAGGGTCAACGACATGTTTATTTAAAAAGGGCATATTCTGCTCATTTCCAGGTTCATATCAGTATTTAGTGCCTCTACTGTGACATGTCTCCATGCTTTAATGCCCTTTATTTTTCTCATACTGCCTGTGCTGCAGCACCTCTTTTCACCCTCTGTTACGGTTATCTGAGAGAACCCAAACGCAGGACACGGCAGTGTGTTACAAAGGTTTTATTTGGAGGAGATAATCCGGCTGGAGAGTATCCACTGGAGCGTAATCCATTGAAGAGTATCCTCCGGAGTTTTAATCCACTGGAACGTAATCCACTGAAGCGTAATCCTGGAGCACAAGAAGAACAGGTAAGAATATATTCAGGTGTAGCGAAAATAGTCACTATACTTTAAGAAGGCTGAGAAGGCTAAGAGTTTTACCACTGGGGTTTAACAACGATCTGGCGCTGACAGGTTGTGGAGCCTCCGCTGATATACCATCCGTAATGGCTGATGGGAATCAGGTGTGTCGCAGAGGAGAGTGCTCAACTGTTTGCAGCTGGTGGAGATTTGAGCCGGGAGCCAGGAGTGACAGGCACCACGCCCACACAGACAGGAGAGGCTTCTCAATACTCAAATTTCCCCTCCTCGACTCCTCGACTCCTCGGTCCTCCGGTAGTGACCCGGAAATGAATTTCAGCGCGCCATTTTGAAGGACGTCTCATTTCTCTAAATGCACACCGAGGACCGAGGATCGAGCGTCGAGGAGGCTCTCTGGAGGAGCTATAACCGAGGATACACTGATGGTTCCTCCACGGCTCCTCCGCGGATGCATTTCCGGGAACGGTGGAGGCGTGACGCACGGCCGGACTTATCTCAGCCAATGACAGCTCTGCATGCATCCCCTGGATATTATTTTAGAAACTGCTCTCATCGCAACGCGATGTTTACAGTGAGAACAGCTGTGAGGTGCAGAAAGCAGAGCAGTGTGTAAAATAAATATCACTCAGTATAACAGACCTACTCTCTTTATTTGCTTTAGTTTAGTAGATATATACAAACAAAGAGTCGATATTTTTCTAAAACCATTTAGTGCTTCACATAATAAAATACACAACGGCTGTAGCCTGATTATGCTTTAGGAGCTGTAGGTGTGTGTGGTACAGTGTGTGTGTGTGTGTGTGTGTGTGTGTGTGTGTGTGTGTGTGTGTGTGTGTGTGTGTGTGTGTGTGTGTGTGTGTGTGTGTGTGTGTGTGTGTGTGTGTGTGTGTGTGTGTGTGTGTGGTACAGTGTGTAGGTGTGTCCTGTACAGTGTGTAGGTGTGTGTGTGGTACAGTGTGTGCGCAGATGCGGCGGACAGACAGGTCTTAGTTGGTTTGGTGTCCTCTGCTTACTTTTAATACTTGCAAATACAACTTTTGGCCCGTAATTTCAATTCCCCATTTCAGCGACCAGAGAGAGGGGGGGGATATATCCAGTCTCTGATTGTGTTACGTTATTATGAGAGTGCTCTCATACTTTAAATTGCATATATTTATATAAATATATTTGTGTGTGTGTGTCCGCATCTGTAGCCTGTTATTGTCTCATTATACCGCACTCTCAATTAATTCAAGGTAAATATGTGGGGGAACAATGTTCAGCTGATCTAACAGAGATTATAAAATATGACAAAACACTCGACAGCTGATGCAGCTGTTGCCACGTAATAATGAACGGACGTCGCTTTAATATGACCGCTCAGAGGAGAGGAGTTCTCATTTCTTTAAACGTCTGCTGCTTCCCCTCCTCTCTCCTCGGTTCCCCTCCTCGGTCCTCCGCTCGCATCTCCTGTGGGCGGGACTAAGTCTCGAGGAGGGGAGTCGAGGAGGGGAGTCGAGGAGGGGAAATTTGAGTATTGAGAAGCCTCTAGGGAAAGGGAAAACACACACACAAGGAAGGTGGCTGGAGAATGCAACCACCACACCCTCTGCCTGAAATCAGAGCCCAGTCTGCTCTGATTAGTTAGCTGGCCGGCTCTGTTGTGATTGGTCAACCACATAGAGATGTCCCGCCACTTAGCATTTCACGTAGAATGTGTTAGAGCGCTAGCGTGAGTGTTACATAGTGATGTCACTATGTTATGGAAGAAACTGGAGAAACTCCCTCTGGAGGGAACACAGAGATGTTAGCCTTTGCAGACCATTTACATGCACTAAAACGTATATAAAGTATTTTGTCTTGTAGAAGTCACATTTTGGAACACAATAATGTAAAAAACATATAAAATGTGTATGGTTCTTCCAAGTTTGGTTTCGATTGCAGCTTCTCCTTCTCATTAAATTAAACAAAGACCAACATATGACAGGTCCTCTCTCTCTCTCCTGCATGTCAAACCTATTTTTATAGCTTTATTTTTATAGCTGCGTATCATTTTACATTTCCCTGAGATCAAACTGACATATTTGGTTTTGACTTATTTGTACTCTTGAAAGCTGCTATGAAGACCTGCAGTACTCTGTACCCATGTTCTAACAATAAAGAATACTCTACACAGTATGTTAGTAATTCATGTTAATCAGCTTTTTAAAACTATCCTGTAAGTAATGTATATAATGTTTGTGTAATCAGCAATATTATCTCACCTTCACATTACTCCTCATTCTATTCTTTGTTCGTTGTAACCAAAATAACTGATATGGAACTCATTTCCTTCTTGCTTCTGTGTGTGTGTGTGTGTGTGTGTGTGTGTGTGTGTGTGTGTGTGTGTGTGTGTGTGTGTGTGTGTGTGTGTTTGTTTTGGGGTCATGAGAGTTCAACCATTGGCGTCTTTAAACAGACGACTGTATATGAGTGGTGAATTTATGGCCTTGTTTGGTAAGTAGAGCTTTTGAAGAATCCATCAAGCATCCATCCAGTGTGTGTGTGTGTGTGTGTGTGTGTGTGTGTGTGTGTGTGTGTGTGTGTGTGTGTGTGTGTGTGTGTGTGTGTGTGTGTGTGTGTGTGTGTGTGTGGAAACAGAAATAGACACATACATTCAACTGACTTTAGATTGCCGGGGCCCCCCTTTCTCCATCCTGTTTCTACTCTTTCAGACCCCTGATATTACGTGTGAATTGCCTTTACTGAACATGAACACAATTATATTTTTGATCTATATATTGTGGATATGATGACTCATTTGGTAAAGAACAACAAGAGAATATGCGCCAATAGGGCAAGTTTCCCTAGGCTTTTCAGCAGCACCTACATTATTAGACGAGCCAGTTTCCCTGAACCCTGAGAGGAAGAGTCTGATGCTCTGAGCTCTAAAACAACCACAGAGGTGTTTAATCCTAGGAAACATCCACAAAAATCAAACTACGATCATTTCTAGGGCCCAGTAGTTCAACACTTTTATTCCCTATCTGATCGGATCAGATTTGGATTTTGGGGAGTTCAAAACCAAAAAACAGGATTTGGATCACTTTGATATCCGATCAGATCAGGAAATCAAATCCAAGCTTTAATCTGGATCAAATCTTCAAAACTGGTAGTTCAAACCGACAACACAGGATTGGGATCAGTTTGATCCCAAAAAACTGGATTATCCTGATCCCACCAGAGGGGTGGGTTTCCAGTGGATTACCAGAGCAAAATGTACTGTACAATTTATTTACAAATATGTTTCAATATAAATAAGATGGCAAAGTTTGTTAACTGAAATAATACACCATTTTTAGCCTTCATGGCAAATCAATTTTTCATTTTTTGGTCACGTTTTTTGGCGACCTATTTTGTTTTCAACCAAGTGTTGATGACATAAATGTTTATGCTCACAACAACAAAGATTGTCAATCAAAATTTGTATTTAGATTAAAGAAAAAATATCTTCAACAAAAAAAAAGTCCATCATCTGTCATCACCTTTCAAAAGTAATTGCGGACAATAGCATCTCGTATTGCACCACCACTCAGTCTCTCATTTAGAGGGAAATCCATAGGCGGGCCTAGATCATCAGCGGGTGCTAGGGGCTCTGGGGGATCATCGATGTCAGAGAGGGGGACTCTGCGATGGACAGTGATATTGTGTAGCACAATACAAGCCAGTGTTATGCGGCATACTCGTTGGGGTTCCACTCTCAGATAGTTGAAGCTTGCAAAATATGGGCTCAGAACAGTCTCATAATACACACATGCACACAGAAGGATTCACACTTGTATTTCATGATCCGCAATAAATCATACCCTCGTGGGGGCGCGCTCATGTGATTGGCTTAGAATGAAGGAGACATCGGATTGGCTATAGATTAAAATACAATAAAATTACAAGTACGAATTGGGTGACCGTCAGGGGAGTCTCAAAAAACCCACACACGAATGCACAGCGATCCGTGCACAGAGAGCGGTTTGTGTTTGCAGGTTCAGGGGATTTAAATGGAAAACCAATATGTGAGGATCAAAAATACATATGTAAAACTTTTTTCTGTATTTGGATTTTTTATGTATATGAAACGGAACACATTTGTGTGTGCATTGAAAAACACAAGTGTGGATCCGGAAATACAAGTGTGAATCCTTTTGCGGATCATGAAATACAAGTGTGCATGTGTGTATTATGAGACTGTTCTGAGCCCATAGGAAACGCCTCTTCAGTACTCCATTCAAGCGCTCAATGGCACACCTTGTTCTTCCATGGGCATTGTTGTAGCGCATCTGTGAGGGAGTGTTGGCCGTGGGAAAAGATGTCATCACCCATGGTAAGAGTGGGTAGGCACTGTCGGCTAATATAACTCCATCCGGCCTGTTGGTTTGGAATTCAGTGAACAACCGGCTCTCTCTGAAGATACGTGCATCGTGGAATGACCCAGGCCATCTCAAAACACAGTTGGTGATGGCAAGGTCAGCATCTCCCACAAGTTGCACATTGATGCTGTGCCTCCCTTTCCTGTTGACATATTCCCACTCCCTCTGATGAGGTGCTTGAATATGCACATGGGTGCAGTCGATCACCCCAATGGTGTTGGGCATGTCTCTCAAAAGAAAAAAACTTCTGCTTCACTTTGGCAATCTGGCCATCAGTGGGAAAGGTCACAAAGTGATCCAGCAGGCGAGCCAGTGCATCAGACACAGCTGTCACCACTTCACCCACTGTTGTCCTGTGGACTCCCATGCTGTCAGCCATGACCTGATAAAATGTTCCACATGCGTAAAAGCACAGGGCAATGAGGACATGTTCCTCTACAGTCAGAGCATGACTCCGCAAGGTTCTGCACTGCAGTTGTGGCCTGACCAGATCAGCAATGTAGTTGATGTCATCAAGTCCAAATCGAAAACGATCATAAAGTTATTCTGTTGTGTACTGTTGGAGAGGTTTGGGGCGCTCTGTGTGGACCCTTTGGTGGTGACCTCTCCTTACAGCATGGAAGATCTGAACAATCCCTGCCATGACTGTGTTTTGACTGATCTTTCAGTCAGTAGGCCTATCAGTCTCTGAATAATTACTAATTGCAAATAAACACCTGCAATGGATGTCCAGATTTGTTAGGGCCTGTGGTTAATTATGTAATTGATAGCAAGTAACGGCCAGACCTATACAAACTAATTGCTGACCTGACCAAACCAGTGAGTTGGAAAGATGGACAAAAAGGGGCCAAATTGTACATCTGCTCTGAGACCCATGCACTGCTGCAGAGTGTAAGGAATAATTATGACTGTTGATGATAGTTGGTAGCTTTGACAGAGAGGTTGGAGCGACTAAAGTAAAGAGCGGAATATGGATGGAAGTTACAGACAAAGACCTCATGAAAGAAAAACAAAGAAGTGAGGATACCCGGCCCGGAGGAAGCCCGGGGTCCCCTTCTGGAGCCAGAACCTTAACCTTACTTCTGGATAGGGGTTGGACTCTATTCTTTTCCGGAGTTGCTCAAGGTGTGAGGTGCCGGGCGGGTGTGGGGATACTCACAAGTCCCCGGTTGGGTGCTTCGTTGTTGGAGTTTACCCCAGTGGACGAGAGGGTCGCCTCCCTACGCCTGCGGGTTATGGGGGGGATAACTCGGACTGTTGTGTGTGCTTATGCACCAAACAGCAGTTCAGAGGAAAGAGTCCTGTATGGGGCTCCTGAAGGGGACTCTTTAATCTTGCTGGGAGACTTCAACGCACATGTGGGCAATGATGGAAACACTTGGAGGGGCGTGATTGGGAGGAACGGCCCCCCTGATCTGAACCGGAGTGGTGGTTTGTTACTGGACTTCTGTGCTAGTCATGGATTGGCCATAACAAACACCATGTTCGAACATAAGGATGCTCATAAGTGTACGTGGTACCAGAGCACCCTAGGCAGAAGGTCCATGAACGATTTCGTTATCGTATCATCGGACCTGAGGCCGTATGTTTTGGACACTCTGGTAAAGAGAGGGGCGGAGTTGTCAACTGATCACCATCTGGTGGTGAGTTGGGTCGAGTGGCGGGGGAAGCCTCTGGATAGACCTGGTAAGCCCAAACGTGTAGTCCGGGTGAACTGGGAACGTCTGGAGGAGGCCCAAGTTCAGGAGGCCTTCAACTCACACCTCCGGCGGAGCTTTTCGGGCATTCCTGTGGAGGTTGGGGACATTGAACCAGAGTGGTCGGTGTTCAAAGCCTCTATTGCCGAAGCCGCGGCGGGGAGCTGTGGTCTCAAGGTATTAGGTGCCTCAAGGGGCGGTAACCCTCGAACCTCCTGGTGGACACCGGTGGTCAAGGAAGCCATCCGACTGAAGAAGGAGGCCTTCAGGGATTTGTTATCCCGGGGGACTCCCGAGGCAGTTGCAAGGTACCGACAGGCCCGAAGGGCAGCAGCCTCAGCCGTGGCCGAGGCAAAGCAGCGGGTGTGGGAGAAGTTTGGAGAAGACATGGAAAAGGACCTTCAGGCGGCACCAAAGTTGTTCTGGAAAACTGTCCGACACCTCAGGAGGGGGAAGCAGGGAACCATCCAAACTGTGTACAGTAAGGATGGGATGTTGTTGATCTCAACTGATGGAGTGTTAGGGCGTTGGAAGGAACACTTTGAGGAACTCCTGAACCCGAGAACTCCGCTCTCTATGTTAGAGGCAGAGCTGGAGTATGACAGGGGATCAGCACCAATCTCCCGGGGGGAGGTCACTGAGGTCGTCAAACAACTCCATAGTGGCAAAGCCCCGGGGGTGGATGAGATCCGCCCAGAAATGCTGAAGGCTCTGGGTGTTGAGGGACTGTCATGGTTGACACGTCTCATCAACGTTGCGTGGAAGTCGGAAACAGTACCGAAGGAGTGGCAGACTGGGGTGGTGGTTCCCATTTTCAAAAAGGGGGATCAGAGGGTGTGTGCCAATTACAGAGGCATCACACTACTCAGCCTCCCCGGGAAAGTTTAAGGTACTCGAAAGGAGGGTCAGGCCGATTGTCGAAAATCAGATTGAGGAGGAACAATGCGGATTCCGTCCTGGTCGTGGAACGACGGATCAGCTTTTTACTCTCGCAAGGATCCTGGAGGGGGCCTGGGAGTACGCTTATCCGGTCTACATGTGTTTTGTAGACTTGGAGAAGGCGTAAGACCGAGTTCCCAGGGAGTTACTGTGGGAGGTGCTGCGGGAGTATGGGGTGAGGGGGTCTCTACTCAGGGCAATCCAATCTCTGTACTCCCAAAGCGAGAGCTGTGTCCGGGTCCTCTGCAGTAAGTCGGACCCATTTCCAGTGAGGGTTGGCCTCCGCCAGGGCTGCACTTTGTCACCAATCCTGTTTGTAATATACATGGTTCAGATTTCGAGGCGTAGTCGTGGGGCCATGGTTCTCAGCAGGAAACCGATGGACTGTCCACTCCAAGTAGGGAATGAGTCCTTACCCCAAGTGAAGGAGTTCAAGTATTTCGGGGTCTTGTTCTCGAGTGAGGGAACAATGGAGTGTGAGATGGGCCAGAGAATCGGAGCAGCGGGAGCGGTACTGCAGTCACTTTACCGCACCGTTGTGACGAAAAGGGAGCTGAGCCAGAATACAAAGCTCTCTGTCTACCGGGCCATTTTCGTTCCTACCCTCACCTATGGTCATGAAGGATGGGTCATGACCGAAAGAACGAGATCGCGGATACAAGCGGCCGAGATGGGTTTTCTCCGCAGGGTGGCTGGTGTCTCCCTTACGGGTTAGGTGAGAAGTGCGGTCATACGGAAGGGACTCGGAGTTGAACCGCTCCTCCTTCGCGTCGAAAGGAGCCAGTTGAGGTGGTTCGGGCACCTAGTTAGGATGCCACCTGGGGAGGTGTTCCAGGCATGTCCAGCTGGGAAGAGACCAAGGGGTAGACCTAGGACCAGGTGGAGGGATTATATCTCTTCACTGGCCTGGGAAAAGAAAGTTTGGGGCTCTCTGCTGGAACTGCTACCCCCGTGACCCGAACACGGATAAGCGGGAGAATCCTAAAAAACTATTTTCCATCTTCTCCACCCTCTTGGACCCTCCCAAAGCCCCTCCCCCCTCCTCACTTCTGTCAAGCGACTTTGTTAACCACTTTGAAAAAAAGGTTGATGATATTCGCTCTTCTCTTTCTGACTCACCTCTACTCACCGCTGGGTCACCAGACCCTCCTTCCACCCGCACACTGACCTCCTTTTCCCCTCTCTCTCCAAGTGAGGTTCTTACCCTCATTACCTCTGCCCGCCCTACCACCTGTCCTCTGGACCCTATCCCTTCAAACCTCCTTCAGACTATCGCTCCTGATATTCTACCGTTTCTCACCCATGTCATCAACACTTCTCTAACTTCTGGTCACTTTCCAAACAGTCTCAAGGAGGCAAGAGTAAACCCTCTCCTAAAGAAACCCACTCTCAACCCGTCTGATGTTATAAACTACAGGCCTGTCTCTCTCCTCCCGTTCCTGTCTAAAACACTTGAATGCGCTGTCTTTAAACAACTCTCCTGTTATCTCCATCAGAACAACCTTCTGGATCCGCACCAGTCTGGTTTCAAGGTAGGTCACTCCACAGAAACTGCCCTCATTGCTGTCACTGAGGAACTGCACACTGCCAAAGCAGCATCCCTCTCCTCTGTCATCATCCTTTTGGATCTGTCTGCTGCATTCGACACGGTGAACCATCATATCCTCCTTCGCACTCTCCAAGAACTTGGAGTTTCAGGCTCTGCACTTTCCCTCCTCACCTCATACCTCAAAGACCGTACCTACAGGGTAACTTGGAGAGGGTCCGAGTCCGACCCTTGTCAATTAACTACAGGGGTCCCTCAGGGCTCTGTTCTTGGTCCCCTCCTCTTCTCCCTGTACACAAACTCGCTCGGATCTGTCATTAGCCCGCATGGTTTTTCATACCACTGCTACGCTGACGACACCCAATTAATTCTGTCCTTTCCCCGCTCAGAGACCCAGGTCGTCGCACGCATCTCTGCTTGTTTAGCTGACATCTCTCAGTGGATGTCCGCTCATCACCTCAAGCTCAACCTTGACAAGACTGAACTGCTTTTCCTTCCGGGAAAAGATTGTCCCACTCTTGACCTGACTATCAACATTGGCACCTCTGTTGTTTCCCCGACCCAGACAGCAAGGAATCTGGGTGTGATCCTAGATAACAACCTGTCCTTCACTGCAAACATCGCTGCTACAACCCGTTGCTGCAGATACACGCTTTACAACATCAGAAAGATACGTCCCCAGCTGACCCAGAAAGCGACGCAGCTTCTGGTCCAGGCTTTCGTCACCTCACGCCTAGACTACTGCAACTCCCTCCTGGCTGGTCTACCTGCATGTGCCATCCGACCTCTGCAGCTCATCCAGAATGCAGCGGCTCGTCTGGTCTTCAACCTTCCTAAATGTTCCCACACCACTCCGCTCCTCCGCTCCCTTCACTGGCTTCCGGTAACTGCTAGAATTCACTTCAAGACACTGGTACTTGCGTACCATGCTGTGAATGGATCTGGCCCCTCCTACATCCAGGACATGGTTAAACTGTACACCCCAGCGCGTGCACTACGCTCTGCATCAGCCAAACGACTCGCTGCACCCTCGCTGCGAGGGGGACCCAAGTTCCCATCAGCAAAAACACGTGGGTTTGCTATCCTGGCTCCAAGATGGTGGAATGAGCTCCCCATTGACATCAGGACAGCAGAAAGCTTACACACCTTCCGGCGCAGACTGAAAACTCATCTCTTTCGACTCCACCTCGAGCGATAGAATTACTAACAAATAACTGCTAACAGAGCACTTATATACTAATAAAGGACTGGCTTATCTATAGCCAGTTGAGTAGCACTTGAAATGCTTGGCTCTATGAAACCTGATGTACTTATATGATTCTGTTTTCTTCAAGGTTGTGTCTTCCTGGTCGAATGTACTTATTGTAAGTCGCTTTGGATAAAAGCGTCAGCTAAATGCAATGTAATGTAATGTAATGGATGGATGGATGGATGTTACAGACAATGTGAATGCCACAGGATCTGGACACAAGAGGACGGTGGACCAAGTGAGGTTGAGGTGGAAGAATTTGAAGCAGCAAGCTACCAAAGACCACAGCCAGGCTAAATACCGACAAACTAGTAACAAACCATATTGTGGAGTTAATTTTGGTTGTTTATTTATTTATGTCCTATTTATTTTTTTCAATCATGAAGCATTAATATACTGGTTTAGTTGTGCAGATTGTCATGCAAAATAGGTCTCAGTTGGGAGGGAACCTTGGTTCCAATATTTTGTTTCCCTTGGGACTCATTTGATGAGGGACCGTCAGCCATCTTAAAAAGGGTGAAATGTTTGTTGTCAGTCATGTTTTGATCAGCCACAGGGCACACGGGCAGCCGGTGAGTATTTGGTTTACATATGTGTTTATGGTGACAGACTTTTGTGGTGTATGCTTTATGTAATTTGTGTATTATGTGTTTTCTCTTAGGTTGATAACCTAACTTAGAATGGATTTGTGAGAAGAAAAGCTAACTTGTGATACCATGTGCTAACTTTGAATGGAGAAGAGCACATGAAATAAACATAAATCCTAAACTAAAGCTGAGTGGTCACGCCCCGTGTTGACCAACCCTTTCGGTGGGAGTAAAACCGAACAGTTATCAACCAATGTTGCACTTGGAAGAAAAGAAGCCGGGTGGCGTGGGATAACAAGACAAATGACAAAACAACCAGCAAAGACCTGAGGATGAGTCCCAAGACGACGGTTAGCTGGGAAAAAGATTGTGAATGCTCCAACAATATAAAAGGGGACAATACACAGATGTGGTACTGGATATCATTGGTGGTCAGCAGTCACAATCTTTACATACCAAACGTTGTACTGGATGGTGAGTCGCAGGTATGTGTGATTTTATCCTTGTCCCTATAGAACTACAATTATTATCTTCTATAATTGCTATTTTCATATTACTACAATGGCTATATTTATTATATAGCATCCTTGTTCTTATAGTACAATTTTCCAGGAGCGTGCATGCTTTTGATCATCTTATTAAGGGGTATAAAGTATATTGATACACTTTCATTTCAGGTAGTCAATGTACCTGATATGACACACACCATTGAAGATGACCAGAGCAGAGGGATGATGCCTACGAGCAGGGCCGGCCCCTGACCAATTTGCTGCCCCCCCCAAATGCAGACACTCACTATGACTCGCGCATGCATGCACGTGCACGGTTGTGGCATGACCACCAAAACAGAACGATTTGGACACAAGATGTGTGCAACTGTATTTAGTATCTTATCCATTTGAACATGATTTAGGTGGTGGGTGGACCTAACATCCTCTAGGGGGGTCCGGGGGCATGCTCCCCCGGGAAGATTTTTTTTTTTTTTTCATATTGAAGTTAAAAGCATCAATCTGGTGCACTTTGAGAGCAACATTAAGAGATCAATGGATACATCTCTCAACACCCATATGAAACAGAACTGTAAGCAGATTCTCTTTTTCTTTATGGATATTTTACAAATCAGTCCCCTTTTAAACTGTATTCTTGTTTATTAATAACAACTTTTACTGTAATAGTATTTTATACCTGTTTTTCATCTATTCTCTTATTTTTTTATAACTATAATGATCATATAAAGATGGGCCTTTACCTCACTGAGCTGAGGTTATCAGAGCCTCTCAGTCTTTCAGGAGAGAGCTCTCTAAAGCTCTCCCCCCCCGCGGCCGCTTGCACACTAAATTCCAATGTTAATAAAAGCACACAGAAGCTGTATACATCTTTTGGGAGTTTAATTTATTTTAAATTAACACAAATACAAAATTAAAATGTATAATTGCACACTAAAACCATTATTTCAAAGAACAATTTCACAATTTGTACTGAGGCAGGGGCAGTTCAACTTGATTTTGGGGGGGTGCCATTGGGTGCTGTATGCAATATAGGCGTAGTTCTGTTAGTATAAGATAATAAGATGTACTTTGTTGATCCAAAATCGTGAAAATGCTTTGTTATGTAATTTAAAAAAAAA
This sequence comes from Pseudochaenichthys georgianus, assembly GCF_902827115.2. Lineage (NCBI taxonomy): Eukaryota > Metazoa > Chordata > Actinopteri > Perciformes > Channichthyidae > Pseudochaenichthys > Pseudochaenichthys georgianus. The sequence continues at coordinate 990,697 of NC_047521.1, read as the reverse complement.
AAAATGTTCTCCCCAAGTTTCGGCGCCCCCGATGGGTTGATGCGCCCTTAGCATTTGCCTATACTGCCTATGCCAAGGGCCGGCCCTGCCTACGAGACACTGCTGAGCAGTGAAATGGAGAGGGCAGAGATGCAGATCCGTCTGGCCAAAGAACAAATACAGCAAACTGAAACCTCACTTAGAATTCAGCTCCTCAAAGCATGCCTGGAGGATCCAGCTGCCTTTGAATGAATGTTTTTTTGGTGTTGCCCTAGTGGGAGTATTTTTTTCAATTACAATTCTATTATGTATCTAGTCATCTTGAAAAGTCTGGATCAGTCTGGATTAGGGTGATTCTAATGTGATTTCAAAATCTGATCTGATTGAGATTAAAAGTTTTGAACTACTGGGCCCAGAAGACTGCTGTTTTACTGGGGATTATAATGAAGAGCACAGGATCCTGAGATCTGAGTGATACAGAAGGACAGTTAAGCACAGCGTTAGCAGCCCCAGGAGTAACAGATTATAAACTGTTTTTGCTGGAGAGCCAAACGGTTACATATCTTCCCCTTTCCTGTCCCCTCATTAGCATTTACAGCAACTTCTGGACATTTGAAAATCTATGTTCAAAATGTAGAAGTAATGCTTTTAAAACAATATTTGTGCTACTGTGTTTATTCATACCGTACTCATGCATACCAAATTCCAACTACACTTTAACTTGAAGTTTTAATTTCAGTCCTATGGCTGTGGTATATGTTAACCTTAAAGGTCACATGTCATGCTTTTCCGGTTATTGCCCGTCCCCTTGTGTGTTATGAAGGTTTTTCTGCATGTAAACGGTCTGCAGAGTCAAAACCCTCAAAGTACACCATGTAGGGAGTAAAACTCTAACACAGAAAATACCTCCCCAAAACGCCTCGTTGGTGATACGTCACTGTCCATTTGATTCTTCCGGGTACATCATGATGTCATGTGGTCCCCGGAACGAAATGGACAAATCCGTGGAGCCGTTATGTTACGTTAAGCCCCCGCTGATTGGTCCAAATTGACCAATCCACGGACTTCCTCACACACTCAGTGCATGCAGCTCTGCTGATCTCTCCTCCCTGGCTGCAGGCTGATAACAGACAGTTGGGATCGCGGCGAAATTCTCTCTGCAGACCCATTCTCACAGCGTTTATCAACCTTTTTCGTACTCAATATCAAGCCACACTTATTGTTTTTACTTCGGCTGTGACTTTGTGTGTGCTCAGGGTGAGTTTGGCTGTGTTTCGCTGTGTATCGCTAAACAAGGAAATCACACCTCCACGGAGCTCAGCGCGATTCACAACGTCCCGACTGGTCCCGACCAATCGGAGCACACTGGGCTCACAGGGAGTAGGGGGGGGGGGAGCTGCAGCGAGCCGTTTAGTGGAGAGAGTGAATACACATACTTTACAGAGATGCTGTATGCGAAACCAATGTGAGTTTGGAAAATTGCACAGTATAAATCTATTCTAGTAGACCTCAACAATGGAACTATGATCAGTGGAAATGGCCATGACATGTGACCTTTAAAGAGCCACATAAACCCTAACCCTATTAAAACCTTTGCAATGTTAAGTAACTAAATACATTTACTCAAGTACTGTACTTAAGTACAATTTTGAGGTACATGTACTTCTACTGCACTACAACTCACAGGTAAATGGTGTACTTTAACTCTACAACCTACATTTATTTAATACCTTTAGTTACTTTACAGATTTGGATTAATGATGTGAAATATAATCAAGTCTTGAATCAGACTGGCTATCGGGACTTTCGGGACGAATCCTGCTGGGCCGGTACTGAAGTGGGCCGGTCGTTAGATGTGGGCCGGTTGGATAAGTCACTAGCAGATCCCCCCCCCGTTGAGAATTTACTAGTGGTACTGATTTGTTGTCCCAGTCCGCCCCTTGTTCTCCCGTGTGTATCTGTGTGTTTTCTTCTTGTATGTTCCTGCCTGTGTACATGACATAAACTGCTGCTCATAACCAATTGCCCCTTGCGGGATTAATAAAGTTGTTGATTGATTGATTGTTCCACCTGGAGTAAATCCACAAGCTGCCCTGCAGTATACAAAGTCATTCAAACTAGCTGCACCTTTACCAGCTTTGAGAACACTTTAATAATCAATCATTTTAAAACATATATATATTATTCTGAAATGGACCAATCTGCACAATGACTGCTTTTACTTTTGGTACTCAAAGTTTATGTTGATGATAATATTTTTCTACTTTTACTTGAGTAACATTTTGAAAGCAGGACTTTTACTTGTAACAGAGTATTCCTACACTCTGGTACTTCTACTTTGACTTAAGTACAAGATCTGAGTACTTTTACCACCTCTCTACGTTTTACATTTGGACATTTCTGCAAGTATAAAAAATGTTGGCGATCGGTAACAAATGCTTCTTTTCTGGAAAGTTCTCAGAGAGCAGCTTGACGTGCGATCAGTCATCCGAAGCCCTCCGGCAGCAGTTTGCTGTTTCTTCAGTTTCCTGAGGCGGAGATTATCCTGAGGTCACAGCAGCTCATTTAGTCTGTGAGGTCAAGTTACCAAAAATGGGCTCATTTCAACAAAATCACTGATCAACAGGAATGTTGTAGTATATGCATGTAATGTAATATATATATATATATATATATATATATATAATTAAATGGAGTTATATTGAGTAAACACATTTATGACATTGTTTCCCAGTCTGCATGTAGAACCATATCTCTGAACTTCACCTCAGCATGTGCATCTTATTGTGAAATGTGGAACCATTGCTTCATTTCCAAGAGTTGCAAAAACATGATGGAACAGCAGCGGCAGATTGCAAATATAGAAATATACAACCATTAATTTATTGGGAAATAAGGAGACTTGCCTCAAGAATCAGAGCCAACAACAGGGAACCATGTTTAGTGGTGTCAATCCATAGAAATGATCATGACTAATCACAGGTTTGAATAGGATTGACTGAGTGGAAATCAGAGTGGTATTTAGTTTGGATGGAATCTGATTAATTTGCATGAGACTGATCATTTTGACACGCTTAGCTGAAACATTGAACATCTCTGTGACAATGTAAGAGACTTTGATTTGAACGTTGGGATTGTATTGCAATTAAGACACATCAGATGAATTTGTTTAAATGTCCAGTCTTTTAATAACATATCCAGAAATGTATGCAATTATAAAGCTTAAGGGGACAATACAGTATCAGCTTTGCAGTCATACCCAATTCATGTCATTCAAATACTTGGTATGGACTCAGGAATTAAGAAATATTCAAACCAACATGTTTAGAATATAAAAACAAAAACACAATTATACTGCATGCTAAAACCGGCATGTGTTTGTTTCCCAAAACTGTAAGGGACTTGGATAAAGTGGACGTTTCTGTAAAGAGGGGGGTCCTGGGTATCTATGTAACCTTGTTCAGAGAGGTCAAGGGGTCAATATGGTAATGACAGTATTTTTGCATCGCCAAAGTTTCGCCCAGGCTCATCAGACTTGGCTCATCTCCCGGGCAACCCTCTGTCCAGCCCAGATCTGAGAGGCTCTGCTGCAGACGGAGCAGAGCTGAGATCTGCTGCAGACGGAGCAGCGCGAGGCAGAGCTGCAGGTCTAACACCGTCTGAAGTCTGAGCCCAGCGGAGAAGAGCTGCAGGACTTCAGACTGCAGACTGGAACCAGAGCGGACTGGTGAGTGCATTTCATTTCAGAACTCTCCATTTGGCTCTCTTGAAATATTAAATATAATACATGCTGATACTACGGTGGCTGAGAGGTGCAATCAACAATTACAAAGTGTGAAACACTTGAACAAAGCTTGAGACAAATTTACATTTGATAAAACAAAATTGTATTAGCAAAACACTTTTACCAAAGAAAACACTATTTTACATTTCCAAAAACAAATTAACAAGATGCGAAACACTTTTACAAAGCTAGAGACAAGTTTACAAGTGTCGACACACTTTAACATTTGCAGAAACACTTTAACAAACTAGAGAATCAAACCGGAAAGGCCCATCATACCAGAAGTGACGTTAAGTGATTGACACAAACTTAAGTTTGTTTTGGTGGATATAACCGCCAGTACCTATGGACGGTACGAGTGTGTTTATGGTCGTTAAACATGCAAGAGATACGTTCTCGTGCACACAAGAAAGTTACATGTTCGCCAAGTAGGAAGTGGAGCTGTGCCTTTTACACACAGCCTTCGCTGTGTTTACCTTCATTATACAGCTAAAGAGCGACTGCAGGCTGCTTCGTTCTGGCCACACACACACACACACACACACACGCACACACACGCACACGCACGCACGCACGCACACACGCACACATACCATGTATACATCACTTCAGGGGACATTACATTGACTTACATGCATTTCCTAGAGACGTATCCTAACCTTAACCATAACCAACACATGCCTAACCCTAACCCTTACCCTAACTCTTACCCTTAACATTACCCTTACCCTAACCCTAAACCTAACCAAGTCTTCACCCTAAAATTAATGATTCCCCTCATGGGGACCTCCATGTTGTCCCCATAAGGGAGCCGAGTCCCCACACGTGACTGTGTCAACAGATTTAGGTCCCCACAAGTATAGTAATGCTAGACCACACACACACACACAAACAAACACACACACACACACACACACACACACACACACACACACACACAAACCTATGTGTTTGTGCTGTGATCAGTTCCGCTGATACGGTTACTTATGTTGTGGCAGATATTTAAGTAAGCTTTCTTAACGCTAATGCTATAATAGTCAGATTGGTGATTTGGACTGCAACGGCAGTTTAAACTGTATTTCCTTTATCCTGTAATATGACTTGATCGCTTTAAACTCTGCACACTGTTGTTATCAGCTGTTCCACCATGGTTTCTACCTCAACCTGTAATAGATTTATCCTTATTGAAATGGTTACATTCAATGAAAAATAAAATCAATGTGCAGGCTTACGTGAACACTGTTCTACATGGGTGTGACTAAAGACCGGAGGGCGCCGGAGGGCGCTTTCCAAATCGCTGTGATCACGTCTACAGTGCCAGAGAGCGCCGGAGGGCGGCCTAGAGTGCCGGAGGGCAGGTTCCAAATCGCCGGAGGGGGGGGGGGCAGGGGTGACGGACCTTTGATTTTTGTTTGGCGGGTCTCCAGTGGTCTCTTCCAGCAGTCCGTCGAAACACCCAAAACAGCCCCAAAAACAGCAGTGTTTTGGGAATAGGCCTATATGACAATACACAATGAAACACCTAAGCTTATATATTCAGAGTTCATTCATCAATTGACGATACCAAGAGGCTAAGTATATATTGTTTAACAAGAATATATATCTTGCGTGCAAAACCTTGAAAAATAAAGATATTATTGAGTATTTCGAGTATTATTGAGAGAACGCCCTTCCGGCGCCCTCCGGCGCCCTCCGGCACCCTCCGGCCTCATCCAGCGCGCCCTCCAGCCCCCTCCGGTCTTTAGTCACACCGTTCTACATGAACAATATGGGCAGTTTATACATTAAATAAATCAACAGTATTGTGGCGATATGCTCCAAGCGGAAGCGATTCGCCATTAAAGCAAAGAAGAAGAAGAACTCCGCACAGTTGATCTCTTATACTGGAACATATCCTGCTTCGGAGCACAGACTAGGTTCCAGGATAAGTCACCATGGAGATCTAGCCCGCTAAAAAGTGAACCATTCGTAGTACCGGAAATCGCAGAAGTTATCTTGCTAAACGAAAATCCTGCTTCGTAGTATACCCAGGGCCATTTCTTCCTATAGGCGGACATAGGGCCCCCGCGGCTGAAAGCTGAAAGTATTTTTTATTTATTTATTTTTCATCCGAAAAACTAAAAAAGTTTAATTCATACACACAAAGATGAACAAAATTAGTAGAAGTGGGAGGGCTGAAGCATAGCTTGTGGAAAGTAGCCCTCCCGTGCATCATCCTAATACTGCGGCATTATTGCGTCAAAAATGTATCGAAATGAAGGAGTACAAAGAAATAAAGAAAACAGGAGAAAAAATTAAATAAAAGTTACAGTAGGGCAGGAAAACAATAAATGCATATATATATATATATATATATATATATATATATATATATATACGAAAACTAGATATAGGGTCATTTTATGCACATGTCAATAGCAGTTTCAACTATCTTTTTTTGGAAATTAAAATACTATATATGTACTTGGCAAATGAATAATAATAATAATATATGCATAATTGCATATAAACATTGTGAACACTTATTTTCAAGTGACTTTTTTACATTCATATGTTCACGCTGTGGTTTGGAACTGCTTTTGAATGTTATTAGGCATTTTCTTATGGAAAATGTTGTGCATAATCAGTACCGTTTTAAACTGTACTATCTCAACACATTTTAATATATTGAGTTTTTTTAAATATGGGAGTTGTGTGTTCATATTTACCAACACCACAGACTATTCGTAATACTTTTTTTTGGGATGTTATTATTTTTTGTAGATTTGTTGAGTACGTGTTTCCCCATATTTCGGAGCAGTAGTAAAGGTAAGGGAGAAATAGACTGTTATAAAGAGTATATTTTCTTCAAGAATGTTCTTAGTATGATACAAAATACCTATTATTTTTGACAGTTTAGTCTGTACATAATTTATATAGTGCTTCCAATTGAGTTTTTCGTCAACAAGCAGTCCTAAAAATGTACATGCACCAACTTTTTCTATCTCTGTATTGCAAATCCGTATCATGCAGTCATTTCTACTCTCAGACTTTGTATTGAATAACATGTCATTTGTTTTGGCCACATTAAGGGATAATTTATTAACTGCAAACCAGTTACATAGTATTTCTAATTCTGCATTCACAATTTTAACAAGATCGCCAAGATTATGATGGGAGCAGAACATTCAAAGTTCAGGTTCAGCGTCAATATATTTATTTATTTGTAGACAGCCAAGCCCCCCCTGTGTTCGGTGAAGCATTACAAATCCAATGTAGGATATAAACACGACTAAACTGCAATGATAGCAAACCTGTGGCTTGGGTTTTTGGGGTAATAAAGTCCAAATCATCGTTGGGCTGTCAGCCAATGAGTGACGTCTGAGGAAGATGAAAAATGTAAATTAAACATTGTTGAGAAAATGCTGCATCTCTTGCATTTATTGACATACAGTAGAGGAGCCTTATTGTTTACCTTTTTAATATAATTTTTTGTAATTTTCAATTGCTTGGTTTTCGTGAAATTAGCCTGTTTTCCTATTAAAGTGTAACAGATTGATGCATCTCCACAGATCATCTTAAAGGCGTTGGAATCCCCCCCATTGTAGTTAAACAACTGTCAAAACTAGGGCCCCCAAACAGCATCTTGCATAGGGCCCCCAAAAAGCTAGAAACGGCCCTGAGTATACCCCCCAGGTTAGGTTGAACCAGCTTCGTAGTACAGGCCTCTGGCCAACTCCATAGGTATATGCGTGTGTTCCCAAATTAAATAAATGCGTTAATCTGGATGTAGTGCTCAGTGCTGTCGGAGTGCAGGGGAACACTGCAGCCAACTCAGCCGTCTCTCGCATTTGCTTTGGTCAAATCAGCAGCTCTTCATTTGTGAGTGCGCCATTAATCGTGCCTTTATGGTAATCGACCGAGAAGTGGCACTGACGCTAGTACAAGAGTAAAATGATGCATGTTTTTGTGCGATACAAATATGTTTTACCATAAATTCTTAATAAAACTGACACTGTTGGACTCAGTACTAGTTTGACTGCTACCAACAATAAAATGAAGTACTTACTGTGTACTTTTTCAGTTATTCTGTCAAACTCCCCTCCTGAGAACAAATTCAAGCTACTTCTGCTATATTTGATGAGGGATAAAATGATTTTTAGCCATAAATTGTCAATACAATTGGTACTGTTGGACTCAGACTACAACCACAAATACAATGAAGTACTTTTACTGTGTACTTTTTGAGTAATACTCCCCTCCTGAGTACAATCATTCATGTATTCTGCTATTGCGGGATAAAAAGATTTGTTACCGTAAGTTCTACATGACATTTATACTGTTGGACTAGGCTTGGACTACTTGGACTGTTGGACTACTTGGACTACTTGGACTGTTGGACTAGGCTACTTGGACTACTACCACAAGTACAATCAAGTATTGTTACTCTTTACTTTTTATAATACTTGGTTAAACTCCTCTCCTGAGTACAATAATTCATAGTTCATATACAATACAGGAATTATTGTACTCAGGACGGGAGTTTGACCGAGTATTACTCAAAAAGTACACAGTAAAAGTACCTCATTGTATTTGTGCTAGTATTCTAACAAGTACTGAGTCCAACAGTACCAATTGTATTAAGAATTTATGGCTACAAATTATTTAATCTCTCATCAAATATAGCAAAAGTGGCATGATTTTGTTCTCATGAGGGGACTTTGAGAGAGTATTACCCTCATTTTATTGTTGGTGTAGCAGTCAAACTAGGACTGAGTCAAACAGTGTCAGTTGTATTAAGAATGTATGGTACAAATTATTTGTATCGCAAATAAAGCAGAAAAAACATGCATTATTTTACTCTTGTTCTACTAGCATCAGTGCCACTTCTCAGACTCCTGATCGCCTGACTCTTTAACCCATCAGCTCTGGCAGTTATGGATACCGGTTAGGAAGTCCTTAGCTCTCTGAAATTAGTTAATTAATTTAAATTAAAACTGTGAATATTGTACTTAAAATGATTATCAAATATTCTATTATCACTTTAACCAGTCACACAGTTTAATATGAATTTCTGAGAAGGTCAGTGTGCCTTTAGTCAGAGATATTTGTTATGTTTTTGTTCAGGAGTATCAGTTATCCTTATTTTATGAATTAAATGGGTGTTAATCTGTGTCTAAACTGTGCCTAGAAAGATTAATTCAAACGTGTATTTACTATAGAATATACAGTAGTTATGTGCTCAATACATTGATAGCCGATATGCTTAAACATTATCTCCAGGGGGGTATACTACGAAGCAGGATTTTCGCTTAGCCGGCTAAATTCAGGGAAAACTCCGGCTTTCCGGTCCTACGAAGCTGGTTCTCTTTTTAGCAGGCTCGATCTCCATGGTAACATATGCTAAGCAGCTAAACTGGTCGGGACCAGGTTAGGTTGCAGGCTAAGAGCTCAACTCAGTGAAAGCACCGCCTGCTGACCAATCAGAGCTCAGTGTGCGGAGTTTAAAGCGATCAAGTCATATTACAGGAGAAAGGAAATACAGAAAAGCTGCCGTCGCAGGAAAGACGGCCGGCAAAAATCACCGACTGTGTGAACGTGAACATGAATAGAATATCACCTCCATCTTCAGAGCAATCAGACTATTATAACATTAGCGTTAAGAAGGCTTACTTAAATATCGGCCACAACATAAGTAACCGGATCAGAGTACATTAAGTACAGTCTGCGGCATATCACTTCATAATGTATCATATATCTCCTTATCTGAGTCAGCTGAGCCGTATCTGGCCGTGCAACACTCACAGTGTCACAGACTGTATGCAGAAGTATTATTTTAAGCAACACATTAAGTTGACGAAACACTCGAGACAAATGTAATTTAAGTCAGATCGTGTCTTAGACGGGGCAGTGATATCATAAACCTGTTAATGTACGCATTCAAACACTTGTTCTGTTCCCAGCTGTATTCACCTTGCAGGTGCAGCTATGTGGCTTTGATCCTGGATCAAGTGTTTAAGTCATGGATGTTTAAAGTTTAACTTCTTCATTTTTGACTAGTATTAAAGTTCACTTTTCATTCAGGAAGTATGACGCTGCGCTGTCAGTATATGCTTCTCCATGTTTGTGATTGGTCGAATGCTCCAGATACCACCCCTTTCATGTGAACGCGCACCTAACTAGATAGGACACGGCTGGCTTGAGCGATCCACTTGATAACCCGCGCCGTAGTACCGTTTAGCGAGAGCGCGTATGTTTTGGATTAGGCCAACCGGCTAACTCAAACATATCCAGGTTAGGTTGAACCAGGTTCGTAGTATAGGCCCCAGGTTAGGTTGCAGGCTAAGAGCTCAACTCAGTGAAAGCACTGCCTGCTGACCAATCAGAGCTCAGTGTGCGGAGTTTAAAGCGATCAAGTCATATTACAGGAGAAAGGAAATACAGAAAAGCTGCCGTTGCAGGAAAGACGGCCGGCAAAAATCACCGACTGTGTGAACGTGAACATGAATAGAATATCACCTCCATCTTCAGAGCAATCTGACTATTATAACATTAGCGTTAAGAAAGCTTACTTAAATATCGGCCACAACATAAGTAACCGGATCAGAGTACATTAAGTACAGTCCGCGGCACATCACTTCATAATGTATCATATATCTCTTTATCTGAGTCAGCTGAGCCGTATCTGGCCGTGCAACACTCACAGCGTCACATACTGTATGCAGAAGTATTATTTTAAGCAACACATAAGTTGACGAAACACTCGAGACAAATGTAATTGAAGTCAGATCGTGTCTTAGACGGGGCAGTGATATCATAAACCTGTTAATGTACGCATTCAAACACTTTTTCTTTTGCCAGCTGTATTCACCTTGCAGGTGCAGCTATGTGGCTTTTATCCTGGATAAAGTGTTTAAGTCATGGATGTTTAAAGTTTAACTTCTTCATTTTTGACTAGTATTAAAGTTCACTTTTCATTCAGGAAGTATGACGCTGCGCTGTCAGTGCGCTTCTCCATGTTTGTGATTGGTCGAATGCTCCAAATACCACCCCTTTCATGTGAACGCGCACCTAACTAGATAGGACACGGCTGGCTTGAGCGATCCACTTGATAACCAGCGTCGTAGTACAGTTTAGCGAGAGCGCGTATGTTTTGGATTAGGCCAACCGGCTAACTCAAACATATCCAGGTTAGGTTGAACCAGCTTCGTAGTATAGGCCCCAGGTTAGGTTGCAGGCTAAAGAGTTCAACTCAGTGAAAGCACTGCCTGCTGACCAATCAGAGCTCAGTGTGCGGAGTTTAAAGAGATCAAGTCATATTACAGGAGAAAGGAAATACAGAAAAGCTGCCGTTGCAGGAAAGACGGCCGGCAAAAATCACCGACTGTGTGAACGTGAACATGAATAGAATATCACCTCCATCTTCAGAGCAATCTGACTGTTATAACATTAGCGTTAAGAAAGCTTACTTAAATATCTGCCACAACATAAGTAACCGGATCAGAGTACATTAAGTACAGTCCGCGGCATATCACTTCATAATGTATCGTATATTTTCCTATCTGAGTCAGCTGAGCCGTATCTGGCCGTGCAACACTCACAGCGTCACAGACTGGATGCAGAAGTATTATTTTAAGCAACACATTAAGTTGACGAAACACTCGAGACAAATGTAATTAAAGTCAGATCCACTCGTATCTTAGACGGGCAGTGATATCATATCATGAACCTGTTAATGTACGCATTCAAACACTTGTTCTGTTCCCAGCTGTGTTCACCTTGCAGGTGCAGCTCTGAGGCTTTGATCCTGGTCAAGTGTTTAAGTCATGGATGTTTAAAGTTGAACTTGTTCTTCATATCTAATATTATAGTTGACTTTTCATTCAGGAAGTATGACGCTGCGCTGTCAGTGCGCTTCTCCATGTTTGTGATTGGTCGAATGCTCCAATACCACCCCTTTCATGTGAACGCGCACCTAACTAGATAGGACACGGCTGGCTTGAGCGATCCACTTGATAACCCGCGTTGTAGGACCGTTTAGCGAGAGCGCGTATGTTTTGGATTAGGCCAACCGGCTAACTCAAACATATCAGGTTAGGTTGAACCAGCTTCGTAGTACAGGCCTCTGTTGTTAGGCATCCTGAGTGTACATGACTGTGTGATGTCCTCATTCAGCAGCCTGTTAGTGCCCCCTCCTGTCTGCTCCGCTTATTACACCGGAAGGCCATTACACAACACAAACCAATTGTGTTTCCTTTTGGAGAGATTGCATTTGTGTCATAAAGATGTGTGGAATGACACAGGAGTTGCAGATGAGTAACAGCAGAGCATGTCATCGTTTCCACGACCATGTATTAATTTTATGAAAATCAGTTAGATATGTTCAGTTAGATATGTTCTGTGATCTATCTGTGACGTTATTAGGCATATCACTTACCAAACTAACTTGTACGCAGACCCGGGGTCATGCATGTGGGCCGGGCCAGGCCCGCCCATCCAGGATTTGGGTCCGCCCATCCAGGATTTGGGCCCGCTGTTTTAATCAGGGCTGAATACAACATTTTAATTGTTTTATTATTATGTTCAGTGGCGGCGCCAGGGTATACTGGGGTAGGCTACAGCCATACCAAGAAATGGCCATGAAAAATTATATTAAAGTAAGCAAAATAAAGTCCGCCAACCGGCGCGTGAGGCTCATGTTTGGGAAGGCTAAATAACTTTTTTTTACCTGATGCTGCCCGCCTCCGGCGTCTATATAAATCAAATCAAATCAAATCAAGTTTTATTTATATAGCACATAAACGATTATTGGTCTAGCCAAAGTGCTGTACATATAATAATAAAAATAGCCTACAATAGAACATTTTAAACTGCCGTATGCATATAAAAAAGAGATCAACTCAGTGAAAGCACCGCCTGCTGACCAATCCGAGCTCAGTGTGCGGAGTTTAAATATATCAAGTCATATTACCAGTGGCGAGCCGAACTCTCATGCCGTGGGCGCGCAGCGGTTGAAGCGCTATGGCCACACATTTACTGAACGTGCGTGGGGATAGGGAATAGCCCAACGGTAGTCTGTTGTACTCGTAGGCCAGGGGTCGGCAACAGGCGGACCGCGGTCCGGATCCGGACCCAGACGCCGACCTATACGGACCCGAGCTATAATCAATACATTAATAGGGGATTTTTCGGCGCCTCCCGCTTTTTTAACGCTGATTTGGGTGACTTGTGTAATTCGTGGAGAACCGAAGAGTTTTCGACTGACGGACAACTTCTCACTTCACAAAAGAAGAAGAAATATAGACCGCAAAAATAATTAAACAAGCGAGTATCTGTTTTTCCTGGCCAAGGACAGGTTCCTTGAACACAACACGAGCGTAACCTGTCTTCCGTGTCTTCACGTGGTATATGTCTCGTCTGAAAGGAGTGCTGAGCACCGGAACGCCGCTCCAGCCCTTAAAATATTGCATATAAGGATAATAATCCATAAGGAGCCGTACACATGCCGCAGTGTTTGCGTGGCTGTGTCTTTAGTTGTAAACACAGTGGCGATCTGTTGTTATTAGCATCTGGTTAGCTAGCTATGCTAACGAATTTAAAGAGCTTTTCTACAACCAGGTGGAAGAGAGCTATCTCCTGAGAGGCTCAAATATCCTCAGCTCAGTGAGGTTAAGGCACACCTTGATATGGTCATTATAGTTATTAATGAGACTAAATTAATGAGACAGTAACAAAAAAGTTGTTAAAAATAACAAGAATAGAGTTTAAAAGGGGAGTGATTTGTAAAATATCCAAAAAGAAAAATATGCTTACAGTTCTGTTTCATATGGATGTTGAGAGATGTATCCATATATCTCTTAATGTTGCTCTCAAAGTGTACCAGATTGATGCTTTTAACTTCAATAATATTTTAAGCAAAGGTTGAGTTCAATAATGTGTACGACCCTCGGAGGATGTTGTACAAATTGAAAGGAAAAAGGTTCCCCACCCCTGCTGTAAATAATAATAAAAACCCTTGATTTTTAACTTAAAGGTGGGGTAGGTAAGTTTCAGAAACCGGCTCGAGATACACTTTTTGTTATATTCCATGGAATGCTCTTAACATCCCGATAGCAATGAATAGCTTAAGTGCTTTGACAAAAAATCCATAAAAAAATTTCATCTGTAGAAGCCGTAATACTGTAAAAAGTACAACTTGACTCCATGTCAGCCCAGATTTACAAACTCCTGGCAGGACAAGCTCAATTCTCACACTGAATTTAAAAAAAGTGAGTGGGGGACTGCAATATAAGAGGGAAAGAAAGAGAAACTTTGAAACTGTTCAATTGTTATGATGTGTAAAGACTGATATTGTTCTATAATCGTCTGAAACTGTTAAGTCATGATGTGAAACGGTTAACAAAGAAAAAGGGACACTCACGCTGCTGCTACACTTTATTTATCTAAAATTAAGCACTTTTAAGATGCACATATTTTCAAAAGCTATTTTATTTATTTTCTCTATTTTATTTGTAAATGCAGCCCGAGAGGAACATTACACATATCCACAGTATTTAATGTTAATTGACAATAAATATTGTTGTTTTTGAATTGTACTTTCTTTATTTGATTGGCAGTCAGTTGTTGATTATGCAGACGTTGATAAAGCTACAGGTCACTTCAATATATATCACACTAATTCATGAAGCAAGTTAGACATTTTGATGTTCCGGACCTTTGCATGGGGACATTTTCTCTAACTGGACCTCGTTGAATTTTAGTTGAAGACCCCTGTCGTAGGCTATCCCCTGGAAGGCAAAACGCAGACACTTTCTGTGCTCTGGAGCAATTTCTACATGAAAGTACGCGTCTTTCAGGTCGATGGTGGTGAACCAATCGCCTGGCTGCACAAGCCCCAGTAACTGTTTCATAGTTAACATGCGGAATTTCCTGCAGGAAATGTGACGATTCAGGCCGCGGAGATCTAGAATAGGTCTGAATTCCCCTGTCCTTCTGAGAACCAGGAAGTACATGGAATAAAGATCATTCTCTCTGTGCTGAGGGTGCACAACAGACACAGCCTGTTTCTGCACCAGAGCCTGAATCTCTGCTGAGAGGAAACACATCTCCTCCTGGGAGGACAGATTTACCTCTTGCATGCCCATAAAAGAGGTGGGTGTGGGACACCCACAAGACAGTGGTCCATGTGATACAGTGGTACAGTGTATAGACATGTGGTACAGTGGGACGCTGCAAAACTGGAGTGAATGACCTCGTTTCAGCGTCCTGTCCCTCCATCTTGTTAGCACACAGCTGAGTTTCCATTCCCCAGAACATTGTGTTAATGGACAAGTGTTTGTGTTTTACTAAGGTCTCTGAACGCACCGCCACGCGCTCTTGTGTGAGTGCGGGCTCCGCCATAATGCAGCCTTGCCCTTTACCACTACGGTAACTGCATTGGAGTCTTTGCTCTAGGCCAGGGGTGCCCAACCTTTTTTGAACCGAGAGCTACTTTTAAAGTTGCCAGTCTGCCGAGATCTACCAGTCCAAATAGAGAGGCGTAGCCATTACTGACAGCCTACTGCCAGGTAAATACACACTACTTGTATAAAACTGACCTTTAATACTCCATAAAATACTGCAGATCCTTTATTTTACCTCTTTCTAATCAACACACATACAAGTATTTAACTGAAGTTACACAGCAGTGTTGTTGATACAGAGTTGGAGTTTATTCACACGTAACATACTACAGTGGGTAATGTTTAAGAAACATTGAACAGTGCTGCCACATATGACACAGGAAAAAAAGAAAAGACTCTGAACCCTTTCTTTGCCATTATATAAAAAAGTGTTGCTACAAAAGTATAAATGAGGCTTACTAATAAGACAACTCAGATCTGAAGCTACACAGGAATCTGCTGCCAAAGTGCAATAAAAAAGACAAAATTAATAGAATCAAACCCTTTTTTTGTTGCATTTTAGTCGAGTATAAAAATAAATGCCTTTTAAAATAGGATGCAAGCAACACTAGTTTCTTAACCTGAATTGATAATAGACTATAATCAATTTAAGTTTGTATTCTTATACCATGTTGTACAATAATTATAATGAATAAGTTCAAACAAATTAAAACGTACAGCTGATTAATAATGGTATCTAACTTGAGTTTTTATTATATCAAAAACTTGTTGAAATGCTTCTGTTATTTTTACTGTGCCCCAAAAAGCGCGTCGGCAGCCTCCAAGAAAGCTTCTTTCACAACTTTGCCGTCTTTGAAAGACTTCATGTGTTTCGCAAGAACGTGACTGACACGATAAGATGCTATGGTAGCAGCCTTGCTCTTGTTGTTGGGCCTGGTGAAAATGGACTGCTGTGCATTTAGCTGTCCTCTCAGGCCCCTCCCCTTTTGGAGCGTAGGGCAGAGGGAATTCCGTCTCGTAGCGTTTGTGCACTGTTTTGAAATGCCGCTCCTAAATTACCCTTCTTCGATAAAGCCACGCTCGCATTGCAGATGAGACAGATGGACTTTGAATTGGAATAGATACAAAAATGATCATCCTCCCACTCGGAGTGAAAATTATATATTTTGGGCTTTTTTGCTTCTGCCATAATTGCGGTCTTATTTGTGTGCAGACTGTCACTCCTGTTGACACGGAGAACGTCAGCGAAATAGTGCCCACTATCCACCGCCAATCACAAAGCTTTGGTGCGTTCAAGTGCATTATTCTGGCACGGGAAGATTATGTTATAGGACATTAACGATAAAACAGAATATTGTTGTTCTATTTTTAGACCCATCTCGCGATCGACTGGGAATCTCGCTGCGATCGACCGGTCGATCGCGATCGACTGGTTGGGCACCCCTGCTCTAGGCGTAGTGTGTTCCCTGACAGTAATACGCCGGCCATAGTGCCAGCATAGTGCTC
This sequence comes from Pseudochaenichthys georgianus, assembly GCF_902827115.2. Taxonomy (NCBI): domain Eukaryota; kingdom Metazoa; phylum Chordata; class Actinopteri; order Perciformes; family Channichthyidae; genus Pseudochaenichthys; species Pseudochaenichthys georgianus. Next base: position 974,047 of record NC_047521.1, on the reverse strand, counting down.
TCCATTAGATAGCACTCCCTGCGGTTCATCCCTCTCATCTGCGCATGCCCACTAGCCACCTCCTTTACAGGAGCTACAGCTGGGGCAGCGAATGGGGAATTTGTACGGTTAACATTGTGTGTAAGTGTAGCCTTTGTGGAAACAAAAGACACTTAGATTTGGATACAGATTAAGTCTCATTCTTATTAGAAAACGTAGTGATCTGTGCATTATAAAGGGAGGAGGCGGGATTCGCCCCCTCCAGTCAGATCCGTAAAGCCCGTTCCCGTGAGTGCCGGCACGTCGGTTCCACAGGGTGGGCCGAAGAGGTGTAGGGGGCGCCGCGGGCACGGGATCTCCGTGCCGGCACCTTTCCCTTGGTCTCACTTCTCTACTGAGGTCTTTGAACGCACCGTGGCCCGCCCTCGGGGGAGGGGGGCCACGCGCGCCATCACAATGCTGTCTCTTTGAAACGGACATTATGGGGAAAAGTGGAATTGTGGAGAGGAATGAGTCTTACTCTGGGATAAATGCAATAGTCTTTACTGAATGCATTTTTACCACACACACACCTCACTCCAGAACTAGAGTTTACAAACGTAAACCACCGTTCTCCTGCGGGGGTCCCTGAACGCACCCACGTATTAACGCTGTATTTCCTATTGCAACGGTAAAATGCATAAATCGGAGCTATTATACCAGGCAAGCAGGGTTTCCGCTAGGATTTTTTCTCGCCGGTCAAATGTCCGGGCAGAATTTATTTTACCGGACAAATGTTAAACTTACCGGTCATATTTCAATGATAATAATAAGAGTTGTGTAGCAGAGTTTTCGTTAGCAGGTATTTACCGGACTATGAGCAGATATGCTTCAGTTTAAAACTCAGTTCACGGGGCTCATTTTTATATTGCTTCAGTTTATAATCGTAACAGATCGAAAAATTCAGATTCATTTTTCAATAAATTATTCCACAAACAACAAACAACATCATTATTACATTCAAACAAACTACTTGTAGTAGATAACGTACATTATTCAAAAGTTTACATTACATTTGAATAATAACATGGGAGAAACGGATCCTCTCTTTTCCCCTCTCCCTCCCTCTCTCTCCTGACAGCCCGTCAGTTTCTCATGCAGCTCCTGCAGCTCGCTAAACAGAGGGCGGGGCTTCATGTGATTATACAGAGCTGCGTGTCTCGGTCAGACTCAGCAGCTGATCTGATCTCTCTCTCTCGTCCGGTTACACTTCACTCGCGTTTATGTCCATATCGATCAGATCCAGCTCTCCTGATCGGCCTTTATAGAGAGCACCGATCAAACTATTAAGAGTGAATATCGGCCGATAATGACCGGCGGCCGATCGATCGGAGCCTCCCTAATTATTACCAGACATTTTGACCGGCGGGTTTTGAATTTACCGGTTTTTAATACATTTTAAAATGTAAAAACCGGTAATTACCGACAAACGGAAACCCTGCAAGCAAGGTGTGTTTTCTGACAACAGCACGCCGGCAATAGTGTCTCTTGAACCCGCACAGTGCTTTGACAGCACTCTGTTTATTCCACTCACGTGCACACGCCCACCTGCTGGCACCCTATAGAGACGCAAAGTCACGCCCATCTACTTCCGGCCCATGGGACCCCGGAAGCGAAACATTTACATTGAATTCAATGGAGAGAGAAAACGTATCTTTTGATCCCGTTTGAATTGTGCCACGAACTACACATATGATGTTTGTCAATCTTAAACAATAAGTTCCATGTCAAAAAAGTCACATTTTGTCGTAAAACTGTTGAAATATAAGACTATAGCCGCGTTCACACTGCGGTACTTTTCCCACAAAGGTTCATGTGAACTTAGTTCATGCGAACTCTTTAGTTCGCATGAACTAAGTACAGATCGCGTTCACACCAGAAAAAGTCCCTGGGGGTGGATTAGGCAAATGAAGCCGCTGACGTCACTTCTTCTTCTGCTTTGGGTTTACTGGCAGGCCGCAAACCACTTCATGGCGTATACTGCCACCCAAAGTCTCTGGTCGGAAGTCCCCGGAGTTGGGGACTGGCTTCAATAGAAGCTGCTGGGAGTCCCAGCAGCTTCTACTGAAGTCTTCCGAGTAAATCGCCAAAACGCCGACACCTCCTCATCTCCACCGCTCCCATGTTTTATTTTGTGTTGCCATAAGTGAGTCTCTCTGCATTTCTGCGCTGGGCTAATGCTAATGCTAATAATGCTAATGCGAGGATAATAAAAAACTTTTTGGGAGTTTTACGGGGCGTGGTTTGCAATTCGCCCAGCCAATCAGGAATATAGCTCTTTTCTCAAAAAAGAGCCGCTCGAAAGTCCCTGCTTTCTAGCAGGGACTTTCGAGGGGGTAAAAAGGTTTGCATGAACTACTTTTAGTACCGGCTCTTTTTGGTGTGAACGCGATCATGAACTAAGTTCGCATGAACCTTTGTGGGAAAAGTACTGCAGTGTGAACGCGGCTTATGAAAAATACGCGACTACAAAGACTACAAATCCAAAATCCCATTCTGGGTCGCGTAAGTGATGTCACAGGCGATAATGCTCCAAGTGGTTGTGACTCGTAATTAAAGCGAAGAAGAAGAAGAAGATCTCATAACTGATTTATTCCCTCCAATAAATAAGAGATTGCTAAAAATAAATTCACTTTTACAAGATGCCTGTGTGCTTTGTACCAGGTTGTAATCACATAAGTGATCATACCACTTGCTCGTTCCATCGATTCCCGTCTGATGAAAGGACCAGGAGTCGCTGGATCAGACATATCAGGTAATATCATAGGTAATATACATGTTGTGCATGGAACATATATAGTCAAGTTAGCTACCTAGCTAGTAGCGACGAGTAGCGATCACATTAGTTAGCATTACATTACTTAGCCTTGTCACTTTTAGTAGCCTTACCATGAAGTTATTATTTTATTACATGAAGTAAACCAACATTTTAACCAGTAAGAGTAGTCATGATGGTAAGTATTTCGTGAAACATTTGAAGAGTAGCCTACTGCGCCATCCACCGGGTGCTAAGGAAGCAGTCAGGGAGAGTCGAAGGCAGGCAGGGAGCTTTGCATGACATTCTTCTGGACGTGTTTCATTGTGATGACAGTAAGGGTGAGTCAATCTGTTTGTTGGAAAGACAGTAGTTGAGTGATTACTGAGAGAAAATTATTAGAAGAGATAATTATTCAAAGTGTTGTTACTTTAAAGTGTTGTTACTGACCTTTTTCTCTTTTATTTCCTTTCCCTCACCTGTAACTGCTGAGACCCTGAGGAACATGCACACTGACCTGGCAACCTGATTTCCACTGTACGTAATAGTATTTGGTTATGGTATATTATTTATATACATCAAAGGCGCAATGCACCCCCCAGAGACACACATGTATTGAGTGTGATATTTTGCATAGGTCAAGTGAAATCATCTTTACACACTAGAAAACTGTAGGAGCGGCAACTTGTTTTGAAATTGAATTTTTAATATCCGATAATAAAGTTGATCTGTTTTCTTTATTCTTCTCTCTTCCCAGCTCCATCCATCACCATTCTCTGTTCCTGCAGGTCCTGCTTGCTAATCAATGCTTTATTTGTTTACACAATTACAAATAAAGTCAATGTATTGTATGACATGAAGTTGTGCTTCATTCGGAGTCAATAATAAATTCATTCTGCCTTCAACTGCACAATGACTGTGGACTGCACCGACATCCATGTAGCTGCCCCCCAGTAAGATGAACCAAGCAAAGAGGGTCACCATCATGCCCAAGGACATCCAGCTGGCCCGCCGCATCCGCGGAGAGAGGGCTTAGACTGACCCGAGACCAGCACACCCAAACACAACGGCTCTTTTAAGAGCCACCTACAGTTTCAAAGAGTTGCAATCCTACGTTATTATAATGATTAAACTGGTTCATGTGTCACTTAGTTTACTGAACCGTGATGAATGAAAGAAATGAGTGAGGTAGTGGTTTAAAGAAGTTACAAAGACATTAATATATGAGTAACAGGTCAGTGTAAACACAAGCTTCTGTCAATTATGGATCATTCAAACTATATACAAATAATATGTAATAAAGTTCTAAAATAAGTATTCGGTATATTCCTTGATAGCTTTTGGAGAAGGTTGTTTTTAAGTTTACTAAAATCTATTGTTTCAACTGTTTCACTTTATAAAAAGGAACAGGTGAGTAGAGCATTATTGAGTTTCTTATTCTGTCAGTAAATTATCCAAATGAAATGTTTATCATTATTTTAGTCAACCCTTAACAAATTGATTGTATCTTTTTAATAATGACCTTACATGGTCGCCAAAGTTAAATTAACTTCAGAAAATCAAATCTGTTCTGAGAAAAAACTAATAAATGTTTAAAGATAGGAACTTGCCATCCCACTGAAAAACAGTCCGTAGAGATTTAAAGGTGTAGTTGTAGTTCAGTCCAACGTTTCATTTGGATTCATTTCTCCAACAGTCAACTATTTTCATAAAGAATATATATATTTTTCAAAGTCAACTTTATTGTCAATCTTACTCAGTTTGTGTTTATAGACAGAGAGATCAAAAAGACTTTTAAATCAAATAAAATTATACAATTTACAGATATGTATACAAATATATATATATATATATATATATATATATCCTATATACACCATCATGTATAATGATGGTGGACACTTCACCTCCAGCAGGGCAGATGGCTGCACAAGTCCATCGGGGGATTCTCCCAAAACACCCCTTCGGCCTCGTTTACAACCCCCCAGTTGACAGCCATGACTCCGTCCAAGTTGTACCCCCCGAGCACCCTCTTCATGAGGGTGGATGAAATGGAGTGGAGTGGATGAAAGTCCCGACCGCAGCACAGCACAGCACCAAACTTGCTGGCTGTCAACCTGCCCCGCCTGTGTAACTGCCACTGAGGATATGTCCGCTGTCCTCTGGTGGCTGTCTGGATGGCAGCTTGCTGGTCTCTGCTCAGTCGCATTGAGGCAAGAATTGCCTCAAGCCCCCGACCCCCATGCCCCTTCACCAGCTCCGGCACGGTGACAATGGCCTGATGTTGAGGCCGCGGCTCTGGCTCAGGTGACAAAAGCCATGCCATGCCACACTGTGCGCCCCTCAGTGCAGACCTGAACCAGTCTACATCCTGAGTGGCGATGTCTCTGGCCAGTGGGTTGTATCTCTCCTCTCACTGTTGGTAAAGTTGAGACACCGGCTGGACTACTTTGGAAGTGCCAGGCCTCTTCCACTGGCACTCAACATCTGTGGAGCTGATCTGCCACATGGCACATATTGCCAATGCTGCAGCGTGGCACAATCACAGACAGCGCTCTGCATCGCACCATCGTCTCCCATGCAGATCTGTACAAATAAAGTAAGTACCATGTTTGTTAGCATGCTATAATAGATTGAATGAGCAATAATACAAGGATGGTCCGGATCTGGGGGTGGGAGGGGTTATTTTTCCATAGTTTTGTCCTCTTGTCTGATTGTTGTTATTGTTTGTTTTTTCTGTATTTTTTGTAATTTGTGTTGCACTGGTTGTGATTGTACATTGTATTTTTCTAAATGTGTATGAATACATTTTTGAAGAACATTTGATCAACAATAAAAAAGGATTTGGTCAGTATCTAGACTCAGTGTGTAGTTTATTAATTAATCAATGCTCTCTACATTAGGAAAACACATACCAGTGTACCAGAGGGAGTCACACACAGCTGTGCCTAGATAACCAAACAAATTGACAAGATAACCAAAACCCTTGAATCTACACACAGCAAATAAACTCAAATGACACAACGAGATGTAAAAGGAGATCACACATACAGTATAGTCGATATAAAACTGGCCGCTTCAATCTGAAGAGCAACTAAAACAAAACACGGGAGTGTACCTTGTTCTTGTGAACACTAATGTTATCCACAGCATACACAGAGACCACGAAGTTCTTAAGGAGAAAACTAGTTACTGAAACAAAACACGTTAGTGTACCTTGTTAGCTAATGGTAGCTAGCTGACATTAACGTTACACATTGCACTCATATTACTCACCAACATCTTGTAAAGCCGGTCCCGCTGCTCTTACAGAACCGACTAACTCCCCTTGCGTGTATGTACAGCTCTCAACGTGTCCAGAGTTGTAGTGATGTTCACCTCGTTTTATACTTTTATTCTCATTCTGAAAGAAACAGGTGAAATTTGCTAACGTGACGGCCGTCTTTGTGATGGTGACGCGTATTGTGCGAGACCAGAGACCTGTAGTTCACTCAGCGGTTTCACACAAAAAAATGTGTAACTTACGTTAAAAAAAAAAAAGTTTTACGACACATTTTTATTTTTTTGACTTGCAAAATATTCTTTTAAATTGACAAACATCATATGTGTCATTCGTGGCACAATTCAAACGAGATCAAAAGATAACCTTTCTCTCTTCATTGACTTCAATGGAAATGTATAATTTTACGCTTCCGGGGTCCCATGGAGGCTCCCGGAAACGGAGGGACTTCGCCTCTCTATACTGGGGTTTACAGCAGGGGCGGGACGGGGAGTGTAGGACAGTGTTTCTTCCTCTGGGGATGGGCAAGAAGCAGCCACGCTGCGACTACTCCTCATGCCGTGAGCAAGGAGATCGATCCAAAGAGCCCTTCCATAAACACGGGGGCTCCCAGGAGATCAACACGATCCTCTTTGGAAAGTGCCACGCGGCGTAATATCCCAGGGACATCACACAGGCAGCGGCGGCGGCCTGTGATGAAGTAGGGTCGACCCTATATCATGTGAAGCCACCGAGCACCGGTCCACGGGGGAACCGGGCCTGGGGCAAGGCCCGTGGACCAAGCTACTTATTCGGCCTTGCGGCCGAATAATCGCTCTGACCTGGTGAGCAATGAGTGAGTAGCCCACACACCCGCCGCCATGATCATCACCCAGGGAGAGTACAGCCCTGGGCGGTGGACTTCCATGGACGCCAGACCCGGAAGGAATGGCGAACATGAATGGCATCGCCTCGGCCATATCCTGGTCCCCCAAACACTCGAAGCAAAGGTGGTGGGGATCGGCGCCCGCTATTTCAGCCATGGCACGAAGGACAGGCCCGGGTCTCTAGCAGTGGCGACTCCCTGGAGGTATGATAACTCTTTCTTCTTCTTTCAAACGTCTCTCAGTCTCTCGTGGAATCACTTCCGCTGCTGAAGAGAAAAGGATGATAGTCAGGAGGCGAGGCCTCCTTTTATACGGTGTGATGCACGCGCATTCAGGTAGGCCCGCCCAAGGACGGCTACGTCTAGAGAAGTCTCAGTGGGAGAATGCTCGCAGGGTAGGGTAGTACCCATAGAGTCCAGTAGAGGGCGGAGCCTGTGAGAGATATAACAGGACTTGTTCCTGTAGAAGAAACCTAGCCTAACCCTCAGCTTTTTAAGCAGGTTATTGACATGAAGTTTAAAAGTGAGACAATCATCAAGCCAGATACCAAGGTATTTGTAACAGGTAACCACTTCAAGTTGTATTCCTTGCGTTGTTACAATATCTAAAACAGGCTCTGGTGTCTTTTTAGCTTTAGAAAAGAGCATTACCTTGGTTTTCTCAACATTTAAAAGAAGCTTTAGTTCAGAGAGCTGAGTCTGAATAATGTTAAAAACAGCCTGTAATTTAACACCAGCATCCTTAATCGAGGGACCTGCACAGTACATCACGGTATCATCCGCATAAAAATGTAAAGTAGCTTCATCCACATTTTCACCTAAACTGTTGATGTAGATGGAGAATAAAAGTGGACCTAAAACAGAACCTTGAGGAATACCATTAGCAATGTTCAACCACTCAGAAGACAGCCCATCAAAATGAACACATTGGGACCTTTCAGAGAGGTAGTTTACAAACCACATCACTGCATGGCTGGACAAGCCTATACTGGCTAGCCTCTGCTTTAAAATGTGATGATCGACGGTGTCAAACGCTTTTGAAAGGTCAATAAATAGAGCTGCACAACTCTGCTTATTATCTAAAATACTCGCCACATCATTCACCACTTTCATTGTGGCAGTGATGGTACTGTGTTGCTTTCTGAAGCCTGACTGATGTTTAGACAGGATGTCATTTGTACATAAAAACACCTTTACCTGTTCACTCACTCAGCGTTCAAGAACCTTAGCCAGAACTGACAACTTAGAGATTGGCCTATAGTTATTTAATAAGGTGGCCTCCCCTCCTTTTAGCAAAGGCAGGACATACGCTGACTTCCTCAATTTTGGAATTGTGTTTGTGCTGAGGGAGAGGTTAAAAAGAGTAGTGAGAGGTGGAGCAATACAATCTGCAGCTATCTTTAAAAAGAAAGGTTCTACGTTGTCCGGGCCAGCCGGTTTCTTAGGATCTAACTTGGTTAAAGCTTCACGAACAACATCAACAGTAAAAGGGGTAAAACTAAAAGGGTTTTCCAACACACGTTTTTCAGAGTCACCGACTGTGGTGTTCACAGAAGCAGAGTTAGTGACAGAATCAAATAGAGAACCACAGGACACAAAGTGCTCATTAAAGCAATTTAGCATAGTAGCCCTGTCCGATATAGTGCCAGATGCTGTGGTAATGCACGGAGGTAGCTCATTACGGATATCGCCGGTGGATAACGATTGAATGGCTTTCCAAAATTTTCCAGGATTATTCAGATTCTTTGTGGTTACTGACATATAGTACTTTGATTTTGCACTGTTGATATGAGAAGTGAAGCTATTTCTTAACTGCCTAAAATGCAGCCATTCTACCTCTGAGCCTGATTTCCTAGCCTTTGCCCAGGCCTTGTTTCTCTCATGAAGGAGACTGGACAGATTAGCAGAAAACCAAGGATTGTCTCGTCCCTTTACTCTAAATTTACGCAGGGGTGCATGTCTATCAATGATCTCCATAAAACCAAGATAAAAATAAGACCATGCGGTTTCTACATCAGCACACAGATCGATTTTACCCCAATCAAAATCAAACAGATCATGCCCAAAACCCTGCTCCACAACATGTTTTTTGTCTCTCTTAATGATAATGCGAGGTTTAAACTTTTGGACCTTAGTGTCCCTAATTGTGGCTACAACACAGTGATCACTCAGATCATTTACAAATACTCCCACAGATGAATATTTATGGGTAACATTAGTTAAAATCAGATCAATTAGGGAGGATTTATTAGGGGACTTAATGTTAGTGCGAGTAGGACTGTCAACAATCTGAGTAACATTTAAAGAGATACAAAGGTTTTTAAAATCCTCTGACACTGCAGTTAACCAGTCCCAGTTAAAATCTCCAAGTATTACTATTTCCTTGTAGTCTAGTTGTGATAAAAGATTTGCTAGTGAAGACAAGGAGTCTTTGACAGCTGAGGGGGGTCTGTAACGGCCCACCACCATGACCTGTTGACCCTTTTCCACTTCTATATTTAAGGCTAAACATTCAAATTGCTTACTGATAGATTTGGAAACTAATGTGGTTACACTGAACTTATTCTTAACATAAATGGCAACGCCACCACCTTTATTAGGCCGGTCTGTACGATACACATTAAAACCATTTAAGGCAATGTTAGAGGCCAAAATAGATTTGTTTAGCCATGTTTCTGATAAAACAATGACGTCAGCGTCAGTCGAGCTCGCCCAGATACGGACAAAATCTAGCTTACCTAACAGACTGCGCACATTCAAGTGGATGAAACCCAACCCAGACCTAGCTTTAAAATCAGCAGGAGTAGCGATCTGACTACTACTACTGGGTGGACCAGGGTTAGGTTGTACATTTCCTGACAGTAATAACAATAACAAAAAACAGGCATATTTTCCTCTTAAACGACACACATACATTGTCATCTAATTTAGAAACACCGGAAAAGTCTGCGAGAGTGTGATTTGAGCTTAAGAAGCAGTCCTGAAGAACCATCATCGCAGGAAAACAAAAAAGACAAACATATTTTGTCGAGCAGATTTTCTGTGACAAGGCAACCGGTAATTGTTTGAGCAACACATCCGAACCTTTGCAGGGGAGGCCCACTGCGGGTGGCAGAACAGACCTGAATCCAGTAGACTTCTCTGTATGACTAGAGATCTTCTCATAGTCCAAAACAGTTAACAGACACAGCAGAATCCCGATATGGGCCATTTTCCCAGACCAGCACACAGTATCCGCGATGTTCCTGGAGCAAAATCAGCACAGCAGCAAAGGACAGGCGAAAACAGCAGCGTGGAAGCGCTCCGGTCCCTCCGTGGTATCCCCGGGGTGAAAGCAGGCCTCTGCAACAGCAGAACCAGGACAGGTGGAAAGCAGGCCCCAGCGGTGGTAAAATCCTCCTCCGCACAACAGCACACGCCCGGTGGAAGCAGGCCAAGCCCGAAGCGTGGATCCACTCCGTCTCTCCGCGACGACTCCGGGGTAAAAAACCTCTCCAGTACAGCCGTATTCTACAGGTGGGAGCAGGCCTCCGTAGATCGCAGATCGCAGATCGCAGGCAGCAACAGGTGGAGCCGCTCCGTCTCTTCGCGACGAGCAGGCCTCCGTAAATCGCATGCAGCAACAGGTGGAGCCGCTCCGTCTCTTTGCGACGTCTCCGGAGGAAAAACACCTCAGTACAGCCGTACTCGACAGGTGGGAGTAGGCCTCCGTAGATCGCAGACAACTAAAACTACTACTTGTATAAGCAGGGATGCCTAAAAGTTTGTAAGCAGGAGAGCTAGATGCTAACAGATACTAGATGCTAACAGACCTCAACGCTGCTCCCCCTCGCTCCCGCTGAAATTATGAATGAAAAGCGTATAGTAATCATATAACACGGCAGGGTCCGTGACAGTTTGTTTTCATCTGATTTCAAATAAACAAAGTCTTGGTTTTTAGAATATTAAACTTGTTTTGCCAAATTCAGATGATAAATACAACTTTTAAGCTTGTAAAGGCATAATTACAAGCAGTAACTTAACGTCACAGCAGGCATAACAACAGCCGGCGTTTCTAGTGTTTCCCTGGCAAACAAACACAATACACACAAACGCGTCACAGATGATTTCGCCGTATTTGAAATCATATACGCAGCTCACGACGTAACTAGGAGGCTAGTGGACGGTATCAGTACTACAAGTAAAAAAATAAATAAAAATTAATTATGTTGTTTATAAATGCATCTGAGGGCCGCAAAAAGAGGAGGTGGGGACCACCATTTGCCCATCCCTGATCTACATACATCTTATAAGAGTATAATACATATGTATAATATCAGTTAAAATAAGTGCTTAAAGATACAGTAGTTAACATTGCAGGAAAGCAATATATTAGTACTTTGTCAGGCTTAATATTTATATCCCCTAAGCTTTTTTCTTATTCAAAATAAGACCATAACCTAAAGTATTCTTTAATGTTTAAATAAAGCCTTATTAGTTTGTCTGTCTGTGTCTCCTATTAATATCTAATAATACATTTCAATAACGTGCTTTAACCACCAGGTGTCCCTTTCTATCAGCTGTGCACCGTTATGGTGTAAATATAGTCTATCTACCAATTGGATCAAATATAAAAGTCAGCCGAATTAGTGTTGATACTGCAAGGAGACGTATTGTGTGAAAAGAAATTGAAGATGTTGTTTAATTGTTGATATATTTATGATCCACGTCACCAGGGGTAGGTTTTTTCTTTAGCCCCGGACAAATTCTCCCTCAATAATATAATACATTAACCTACTTTACCTATAGGACGGACGACAGAATTGTAATTTCCCATGTTCAGTGAATGCAACACAGAGGCAAGACGACGCCACCAGACCAATCAGAGAGTTGCATGGAAATAAACGTGTTTTATTGGCTGACAGGTACGAACCTCTCCTCTGTGACAATGTTTAAACTTCAAACTGCGTCCACACTACAGCTTAAAAAAAAGCTTGGAGCTGGGCGTGTCTGTAGCTTGGGGATTTTATTCAAGCAACACGACCAACAACCAATCACATGAATCTCCCGCCCCCGACATACAAAGCAAAAACCCCCGGGGATTTTATGGGAGCAATATATATATATAAACTCCCCAAACAGGCAAAAACCTACCGGGTTTCACCCACTGTCTCTGCCACCTCCCTCCATGCCTGGTTCCTCCGGTTTGTATCCCGGTAGGTGAAGAGGGTCTGGTCATACAAAACTGGGTGATCTGCTACAGCGATAATTAGTTTCTCCTCCAACTTTTTTGGAAATATAGAAATGAACGGCGGGATATCTCTCCCAGCTTAGACGCGGTTTGATTGGCTACGGCTTGAGCTGTTAGATTTTCCGAAACGGGATTTGATTGGCTGGCGCTGGCTACTCTCCGGCTGGCTACTCTCCGGCGGAGACGGACCACTCTGCTACCCACAATTCAGTTCGGCGAAAAAGCGAGGCAACGTGACGTCACCCCATTCAAAGTGAATGTGCAGATTGGAGTTGTCGACGCTTCCGACGCTGTCGACGTTGTAATGTGGACGGGCCGTCAGCCCCGGATGCGGAGATTCTGAAGATGGACATTAGAAAACATTTTTATAAAAAAGACGGCAATTCTCAAGTGGTGGCTCACACAACAACCCCAGAGCCACCACCTGAGTCAGGTGAACAAGGTATGTACCTGTCAGTAAACTTACAAGTTATGCGAACATGTAAGTAAAGCATAAATTACAGCTACGTTGACGTTACTTTGAATCGCGCAGGTAAGCTAAACCGTTAGCAAGTAGCTAGCCAGATATATTAAATAAATACTTTGTCATACAATCTAAATGTTGTGTTTTTTAGCGTTACATGGTGATTTCAAAGAAAGCTCTCTGGGAAATGTTGACTTACTGTCAGTGGTCGACATGAAGCTAGAAGTTACCTTACAGTAGTACACAGTTGATCCTGATTCCTGTCAGTTAAAGTGTTTCATAGTTAGCTTAGCTAAGCATCAACCTAGCACTGAAATATATGGATGTTATGTGACAGTATTTCTGAGAAAAAGTCAGCTGAAGTGAAATGGTGGCATAGTTGCCACTGCTTTACGTGTCAACAGCATGTTTGAAGTTGAACATATTTGCAGCAGTAAATGTGGCTGTCTGGCCACTGACGTTGCCATAACAACACCTGAATTGAAATGTGAAACCTCTTTTTGTGACAGATTTTGCATGAAAATATTATTCTTCTGATTGATATTTCCTATTGACAGCTAGTTTCAATGTGGACATTATGAGATGGACAGCCAGCTAACAAGCTTTTTAGACAAATATATTTCAGATCAAAGCCAATCCAGTGGGGCTCCTGAAAGGGGGGAAGGGACACTATGCTCCCAAATATTAAGCCTTGACCCGCATCTTAAAATTGATATGATCAAAAAATGATCTGCATTGTCGGAGGTCTTTTTTCCTCATTATCATGTCAAATTGTACAGCTTTCCTTAGTGTTGAATGCAGAAAGATGACTATATTAGAGTATTAAGTGAACATGACTATATTAAAGTGTTAAGTGAATATATTAAGTGAATTACTCAAACTGCATTTGTAGGAATGATTCTGTCCTATTGGCAGATACCTACTCTAACAGTGATATCTACAAGAGGTTTCCAATGTAAATGTAACTATTTTCAATTGGTTAGTATTACATTTTGTGACAGTGTGGTGACACTCATTTTAATGAAGACAAATGTGTGTATCTTGAAATTCATTTATTTGACAGAGCTGAAAACTGATTGACTTACATACTTGTTTGTGTTTACCTACACAGTCATCACAGATGAGCCAAACAGAGTAGAGGATGAAGAAAGGAGAACAGGAGAAAGGGACACACAAGAAGGAGATACAACAGACAAGAACAACAATGAACAGGAACATCAGATCAGACAAGAGTCAATGGGTAACTGGGGAACTGATTTAGGCTGCGGCCACACGAGGACGAAAACGGCTAAACGCATAGGATTAACGCAAACGCAATCGCAAAAAAGCTTCCGTCCACACGCAATAGTTATCTGGATAGTGTCTGTCCACACGAGACCGCTCCGTTTAGCTCCAACCGCTGGAGAAGCTGCAGTACATATGCCGAGCCTGTACGTGGCGCTGTAACTTCCTCCACAAAAGCTGCGAAGAAGCATGGTTGTCATGGTTGCCCTTCTGTTTATTCTCCGCGGTGGGGGCCGAGGGAACCGGGCAGAGTTTTCCGCCAGTCAACGTGTATTAAAGTTTAAATCTTCCGGACAAAATTATAAAAGTGCCGGTCAAAGGTCTTCTTTGTTATTTATTGAGCTTTAAAACAAATGAATAACGACTCTATAATATAATAATAAAATACACGGAGCCTCTCTTTTTCCTTCCTCTCTTCGGACAGCGTCAGTGTCTGTTTCATGCAGCAGCTGATCCAGTAATGAGTGACCCGGCCGACAGTAAAAATAAACATATTTATAACTAGTTTAGGGAGTTTGAGAGGTAATTAAAATAGCTAAGGGTGATGATCTGACTTGAAGTGTGTGTTTTGCTGCAGCGGGAGGAGCTGCAGGTGAGCAGAGCTGCGTGTCTCCGTCCTGTCAGATTAGACTTCACTCGCGTTTAGGTCCATATCGAGAGAAAGATAAATAATCTGAATTCAGTGTGCAGTTTACTTTGACACGGGGTGAGCAGCAGAGGTGGGGAGAGGCGGGGCTATTGCCATCATTATCAGAAAATGATCGTATAGGGCAGGGGTCGGCAACAGGCGGACCGCGGTCCGGATCCGGACCCAGACGCCGACCTATACGGACCCGAGCTATAATCAATACATTAATAGGGGATTTTTCGGCGCCTCCCGCTTTTTTAACGCTGATTTGGGTGACTTGTGTAATTCGTGGAGAACCGAAGAGTTTTCGACTGACGGACAACTTCTCACTTCACAAAAGAAGAAGAAATATAGACCGCAAAAATAATTAAACAAGCGAGTACCTGTTTTTCCTGGCCAAGGACAGGTTCCTTGAACACAACACGAGCGTAACCTGTCTTCCGTGTCTTCACGTGGTATATGTCTCGTCAACACACTCTCACTCCCTAAGCGTCCAATAGCGACGTTTGGTCAGTGTCCGTGGCGTCCAATTGTGACGCTCCTAGGCTCCTTCAGCGTCATAAAGGGACGCAAATAGCTTTCAACTGATTGCAATGTATTCCCACCTGCGTCGGGATATGACGCTCATGGAAGCACGGCATTCGTTTATGCCGGCTGCCCTTAAAGGCAATGTGAGCATCCATTCCCATTGGATAACGGAGAATTTTACACCCGGAAGTAAGTACTCCTCTTACTGTCGATTGATTTTACAGTGATATCTGCACTACTCATCGACTAAAAAACACCAGATTATCCTTGTTAATTACACAACATTGATTGGTTTAAATTGTGTACAATGCTTTTGTATTTTTCCCCTTCGATTCGGAGAAACAAATATGTTTTCTGAGTAAAGGATGGCAGAAGACACTACACTACCCAGAATCCCCAGCTATCGTTTGGCCTACACCATGTGCTCTGTTTGACAAACCCCGTTTTTTTCACCATTCATTCCGATGGCTGGCGTCTATGTCACGTGATCTTCAAATGTCTCCCTGCAGAAAAAGAAAACATGGCCGAATTTCGTTTTATTCTAGGTGTAAAATGCCTATTTTAAAGTTAGTTTGGCCATTAAAATGCGTTTTGATGTCATTTGATGCGAGAAATATGAGTTGTTATTTCAGATTATGTGTGCAGTGGATGTACATGATCTTTAGTTTGCTAGTTATTACGAAGATTACTTCAGGAAATCGCGACATTTTCATTGTTACCAAGGTGGTTGCTAGGGGCGCTGCTATCGATATTATTTCTGTTATGTTGTGTAACTGTTTAATGGTGTTATCTTTATTGCTACCCCCTTCCCCGTCAATGTATAGTGTTGGTCCACAGCCTAAACATATTAGTTTAACGAAATCCGCATCTAAAGATAGCCTACGTTATTTCCCCCCTGTGCAATTCCAGTCTCACATCTCAGAGCACACCGTCATTAACAAATACCGGAAACAGACCGAAATAATAATAATACCTTATTCCGAGTGTGCTTGCTTTTCTCTTTGAAAGTCATCACATAACGGCATTGTAATACACGGTTCGGCTGCATTACATATTACATATCTGCCGTAGTTCTGTATTTATAGAGCCCTGATGAGAAGACTTCTAGACAAACATGAGGAACTGAAAACGTGACGTGGATCATAAATATATCAGCAATTAAACAACATCTTACATTTATTTTCACACAATGCGTCTCCTTGCAGTATCAACACTAATTCGGCTCACTTTTATATTTGATCCAATTGGTAGATAGGCTGTATTTACACCATAAAGGTGCACAGTTGATATAAAGGGACACCTGGTGGTTAAAGCATGTTATTGAATTTCAATATTTTTATTATTAGATATTAATACGATCCCTATAAAGTATATTCATTACTCGTTATTCTCTACTAATTGTTAATTAAAGACTGTATGTAATGACTATTTTGCACATCCCTTTCAAGATTTCAAGATTTTCTAAGGTTTATTGACATATCATATAGGACTACACAACTGTGGTGTAGTTCTGCATTGAATGAAAAACTTGGGTTGCAGGTTCCTCAATAGTGCATTACAAGACATCTATCAATATTTGTGCATACCTCCAGCAATGTTAACTATGTTGAAGCACTTATTTTAACTGATATTATACATAATGTATTATACTCTTATAGATGTATGTAGATATTTCATCTCCGGCCTTGTCAGGTATTGAACAATCAATAAATAAAGAACACAGAATTGTTGAATATAAAACACAGAATTTATGTAATTATATTAAATGATTTTCAAATAAACACAACTGCATATTTAACTCTTACACATGCTGATGTAACGCAAATGTTCCAACTTGGGATCAATAAAGTATATCTTATCTTAAGCTGATCGATGGCTACTGCCATATTTGCACAATGTGCCTCTGAACCTTGACAAGTGCATGTTTCAGGCTTATCAATTAATGTAATGTAATGTTATCACAGGGGTCACACACATAAGACCAGCTGTTAAATAAAGCTCTTCTGACCTTAGCTGGCATGTGGGTATATATAGTAATACTGCCCATAATGGGCACAAGCAATTTTCACCCATTTATTAATTATATGTTTTAAATGTGAGTGTTTCCTTTCCCCTAAACCTCCAGGGATGTACACAGTTTAATACTGGCAACTTCTTATTATGGGAAATACGAAAACGTCTTTTAAAACTACAACTCCCAGTAGAGACGTGCCATAGAGAACATGTTGCGAAACAGAATAGCCAGCATGTGTAGTTCTGGGGACGGGGTGGGGGAGGGGGGACGCGGTGGACCCGTTCAAATCCAGTTTTGGACAGTCTGCCGTGGTTCCATCCCATTTCAAGTGCTGTTCGAGAATCGGCTTAACCCTCGGAGCACACTCTCCAATCACAGAGCTTGAGGACTATCACGGGGTTTGTCAAGAGCACATGGTGTAGTCCAAACGATAGCTGGGGATTCTGGGTAGTGTAGTGTCTTCTGCCATCCTTTACTCCTGGGAATGGATGCTCACATTACCTTTAAGGGCAGCCGACATAAACGAATGCCGTGCTTCCATGAGCGTCAAATCCCGACGCAGATGGGAATACATTGCAATCAGTTGAAAGCTATTTGCGTCTCTTTATGACGCTGAAGGAGCCTCGGAGCGTCACAATTGGACGCCACGGACACTGACCAAACGTCGCTATTGGACGCTTAGGGAGTGAGAGTGTGTTGGTCTCGTCTGAAAGGAGTGCTGAGCACCGGAACGCCGCTCCAGCCCTTAAAATATTGCATATAAGGATAATAATCCATAAGGAGCCGTACACATGCCGCAGTGTTTGCGTGGCTGTGTCTTTAGTTGTAAACACAGTGGCGATCTGTTGTTATTAGCATCTGGTTAGCTAGCTATGCTAACGAATTTAAAGAGCTTTTCTACAACCAGGTGGAAGAGAGCTATCTCCTGAGAGGCTCAAATATCCTCAGCTCAGTGAGGTTAAGGCACACCTTGATATGGTCATTATAGTTATTAATGAGACTAAATTAATGAGACAGTAACAAAAAAGTTGTTAAAAATAACAAGAATAGAGTTTAAAAGGGGAGTGATTTGTAAAATATCCAAAAAGAAAAATATGCTTACAGTTCTGTTTCATATGGATGTTGAGAGATGTATCCATAGATCTCTTAATGTTGCTCTCAAAGTGTACCAGATTGATGCTTTTAACTTCAATATTTTAAGCAAAGGTTGAGTTCAATAATGTGTACGACCCTCGGAGGATGTTGTACAAATTGAAAGGAAAAAGGTTCCCCACCCCTGCTGTAAATAATAATAAAAACCCTTGATTTTTAACTTAAAGGTGGGGTAGGTAAGTTTCAGAAACCGGCTCGAGATACACTTTTTGTTATATTCCATGGAATGCTCTTAACATCCCGATAGCAATGAATAGCTTAAGTGCTTTGACAAAAAATCCATAAAAAAATTTCATCTATAGAAGCCGTAATACTGTAAAAAGTACAACTTGACTCCATGTCAGCCCAGATTTACAAACTCCTGGCAGGACAAGCTCAATTCTCACACTGAATTTAAAAAAAGTGAGTGGGGGACTGCAATATAAGAGGGAAAGAAAGAGAAACTTTGAAACTGTTCAATTGTTATGATGTGTAAAGACTGATATTGTTCTATAATCGTCTGAAACTGTTAAGTCATGATGTGAAACGGTTAACAAAGAAAAAGGGACACTCACGCTGCTGCTACACTTTATTTATCTAAAATTAAGCACTTTTAAGATGCACATATTTTCAAAAGCTATTTTATTTATTTTCTCTATTTTATTTGTAAATGCAGCCCGAGAGGAACATTACACATATCCACAGTATTTAATGTTAATTGACAATAAATATTGTTGTTTTTGAATTGTACTTTCTTTATTTGATTGGCAGTCAGTTGTTGATTATGCAGACGTTGATAAAGCTACAGGTCACTTCAATATATATCACACTAATTCATGAAGCAAGTTAGACATTTTGATGTTCCGGACCTTTGCATGGGGACATTTTCTCTAACTGGACCTCGTTGAATTTTAGTTGAAGACCCCTGGTATAGGGCGTACACACGGAGCCGTTTGACCCCCCAGAGCGTTGCGTATGCCGTTCTATCCACCTTGGGACCCGTTATCGTTTCCTCAGTCGATTAGTGCCGTATTCGGTCGTCCTCGTGTGGCCGAACGGTCTATATGATACTTATAGTTATATTATACTATATTATATGGCAAACCAAAGCAATCAAGGGATCAAAGGGACACCCTCACCACCTCAGCATACACAAACTGGAAGCGTTCATTGGATTCTTTTCGAGAACATGAAAAGTCAAACATACACAAGGCCTCAATTATTCTCTGGAAGAGCTTTAAAGCCATCCAGGTCCACGGGGAATTCACACAAATGTCAGTGAGATTCAGGAACGTAGGGAGTATCTGAAACGCATACAGTAGCAGCAGTGACAGCCCTTCTTGGGAAGCAAGGGATTGCTTTCAGAGGGCACAACGAAGCAGCAGAGAGTGATAACAAGGGTAATTTTATGGAATGCATGAAGCTTCTTGAAAACTTTGATCCTTTTCCTTTTTTCTGTTTAATCTAATTAGTAACAATTTCTAATAATTTGACTTGAAAATCAAGTGTTTTTAAATAATAAACCCGTTTCTGATTCTGATTCTTTGATTTTTTTTTTTTTACATATGGGTGTTGAGAGATGTATCCATAGATCTCTTAATGTTGCTCTCAAAGTGCATCAGATTGATGCTTTTAACTTCAATATTTAAAAAAATTTTTCCTGGGGGAGTTCCCCCCCAAAATAGAACTTTACCTCTGCTTATGTAACTTCGGTGTATTGTCCCTTCGGCATCAGATCACTCACAGTTGGTGATGATTACTTTCCTGCATTTCAATGGACAGCATATAAAAAGGACATGTGAGCTTCATTGCTTAAGAGATCCTCACATGCTATCTCTTTTAAAAAAGAAGTGTCCAGTCAACAACAAAATATCAGTGATCGTATAGTGATAGTATATTTTTCATAAGCGATGTGAAACATTAAACTTAAAAAAACTCTGTGAGGGCCTAAGATATTCTACAAAATAATATTTAAAAACATTTTAGTTATATATTTCATTAGTTTTACCAAAATAACTTGATTTAATTGTATTTAAAATAACATTTCCAAAGAAATACATCCTTCGAATCTGCCTATTCAGTTTCTGTTGGAATGTGAAGGGTTAAATGAAAGAAGCCCCTCTCTGCGAGTCTGTGAAGACAGGAGCTGTTGGACGTCCAGCTATGAATTCACAGAGGGCCCGCTATAGTAACTAAAATGAGAGTAATGTCAAATGACAGTACAATTGACCAATCATATCTTCCCTCTAAATGGGTGGGTGTTATTATCGCAGACTTTATGACAAGTTCCGCCCGCTGTGCAACTTTTCTGGTTTCCATAGCAACAACAACTTCCTGTCAACAGCGTTAACTCGCCTTCAAAATAAAAGCATGCCAAATTACACTTGAGACATACAACTGCAACGAAAGTAACAAACACAATGCAATATCCTTTTCAATTTCAAAGAACACAAATAGGGTTATTTACAGGTGTTGTTCTGTGTGGTAGAGGGTCGCTTTCATTGTTGCGTTTTGCACCCCGGGCCGTAGTTTTGATATTCCGCTGAAGTATACGCTGTGACGTAATAACTCGAGGGAAGGGGTGGGGTCAGAGGGCCTAGGTATAAAAGTCGCAGCTCGCCACTGCAAATAGCCAATCACACAAAAAACATGTTGCTGTGACTGTGAGCATTAAACAATTAACATTAAACTAAACAAACACAACAGTACGTTATTGTCCTTATAAAATAAAAACATAAATGTTGTCCACCGAGATAATACAGGCACCTTACCCTCAAGAGATCCTCACGTGCTATGAGAATCTCCCACAATCCATTGCCGTAACAAAGCTAATGCAGGCACACGTTTGTGACCCTAGATGGCGCAATTGTGTATGTGCGTGTGGGGAGTCTTGCAGTAGAAAATTCGACTGTAGCGCCGCCACTGTGGGCTAAGCCCCGAATGTTTCCAGGTCCAGGCGACGTCCCTGCACGTCACATATTCAGTTTCTGCGGCAGTTCTTCCTGTTTGTCCAGAAGTCTTCTCATCAGGGCTCTCTAAATAAAGAACTACGGCAGATGTGTAATATTGAATGCAGCCGAACCGTGTATTACAATGCCGTTATGTGATGACTTCCAAAGAGAAAAGCAAGCACCCTCGGAATAAAGTATATATATATATTTTTTTAAATGTTTTCGGATTTCACATCACATAAACACCATATCCCAGCGTGCATCACAGGGGTTGAGCAAAGCGGAGAGAATACTTACTTCCGGGTGTAAAATTCTCTTAAGCAACTACTATGAGCTACTACTACGAGCTACCCTCGGTCCTGACGGACTCCAAAAGTCCGACATTATACAATCAAACAAATAAATAAACACAAGGATAATGATGTGTTATTGTTGAGTAAATAACAGTGTGTGGTTTGGAAAATAATACAAAATTAGAAGGAAAAAACTATGAAATAATACAGATTTCAGTATTCTGAGCCCCTACTCTCCCCATACCTGACGGCAACAAAAGTCCTACATTATTCAATTAAAATAAAGAAGTAAAAACATAAGTGTGGCTTGATATTGAGTAAGAAAAAGGTTGATAAACGCTGTGAGAATGGATCTGCGGAGAGCATTTCGCCGCGATCCCAACTCGTCTATTACCAACGTTCAGGGAGCTCTATGCAAGTCAATGGGACTCCCTGATAGTTGAAACTCGACGCTAAAGGTCCCCCCCTTGCGTTGGAAAGTGACGACATGGACCCTGACATAACGTCAACATAGGCCGAGTTGGGAGTGAGAATGTGTTGACCAACGCCACCTTAATTAAGAGTTCCAATATGATGGGGCTTAAGAAATATTAATCATTCTCTGTGATCATGGGTTACTTTCTCTTAAAGCCAGAAAACAGGAAGTGAGTCTCAAAACTGGTGATTTCCTCTAGTATAAAGACAAGTTTAAGTTTATACATTTAGAAGATTATGCATTATCCCTTTAAGGAAGCCTTTAAACCGTGTGTTTATTTATTCATTTAGGGCACAGAAAACTATAAAATAATCTTGAATATATTATATTTTCAGCATCTATTGAGTTTTTACAGAGGAATATCAGCTGAATTTGTTATCAAAAGGACCATTTTGGGGGGTAAGGTCAACATTGACGGAGATATTTTAACATCACTGCTTCAACAGTCCTGAAGCTACACTCTTGGCAATATGCATTGCTCCCTATAGAACCTTTGATGGCAAGGGGAGCCTTGTAATACTGGATAGAGAAGAAGGTTCAGTCCATGTGCCCTCCTCAGGTTCAGAAGCTAACCTGGCTGACTTCTGAACCGAAATGTTTCTCCTTTCTCCAATCGTTCTTCACTGTCCCTGATTAAGCAAAGTCAAATCACCAGCATAATCATGGTCAAAGGTTCAAATCCAAACTCTCCATAGAAAGATGCCTTTTGATTTGACCACCATCCATCCATCTTCTCCCACGTATCCCTGGTCGGGTCGCGGGGGTAGCAGTTCCACATACATACAAGGAAAATGCATGAGCTTAGATCAAAGAAAATCATTTAGTATGAACTAATTTGAGATGCCATGGCTTGTGACAGAACATGATTTCTGCTGCATTGTAAAACATTGGCAAAGAAGGTTCGCATTTCCATAAATGTAGCTTGAGATTTCAATCTTATTTAGTCTTCTGAAATCAAGGTGGACTTAGCTTATTCTCTTTTAGGTTTTTTTCTTGATATCTTTGCTCATCTGAGCTAGCACTGTTTCAGTTGTGTTTGTGTTCATTGGATATTCTTTTCTTTGTATGTATGTCACATCCAACATAATGAGTAAAAGCTGGGTCCCTGACACTGCACACCAAGATTTGGCATGGGAAACAGAATACTTGTATGATCTTTTTGTGTCAGTAAAGGTCAGTAAGACTTTGTTCAAATGATTTATTGAGACAAATACATCCTGAAACAAAAATAAAAATAGTAAACTGTCAGGAAAAACAATAATGAAATGACACACATAGTTTTGATTACATTTTTTCCATTTTTAACATTGGGTCACAATTTAAACCTTATTTTATTTACTTAACATTGAAATCTTTTCGGTGATTGTTAATGTAGCGACTTGAGGGAACAGACAGTCGCTGAGAGGGTGAGGTTGGGCCTGGTTCCAATTGTCTGAAATCAAAAATTAGTTTCATGGCTCCTACAGTTTTCATTTGTTACATTTGTTTTTGTAGGAATGCAGTCCAGCAAACCCCTCTGTTCTCCAGAAGGACACATCAGAGCTGAAGACCCTTCCTGAGGAGATGTGATGGTTCTGGCTTTAATTAGTACAGCCTGTATTAGTAATGTCATCTATTCTTTACAGGCTATGCTAATCTATGCCAGAACCAGCAATGCAATGGGAGACAGAACGTTCACATCATCAATACAGAATCCTGTTGTAATGATGGTGGTCTTCTGTTTGTGTCAGGGACTTTTTGTTTCATGTAGACATAAAATGAAAGAAATGAAGACAAATAATCCTTATTTCTTCTATTTTCTCAAAGATGTCCATCGGTCATCATAAACCTGACCTCCAGCTCTGACTCTCCCCACTTCCTCACCACCATGAATGAGCCTGCCATTTTGGGTATTACACAACACTCCAGCACTTTGCTTTTTAACATCTTATATATTCAAAGATTAATAATAAAATCATCTTGATAAAATATAATTAAAATGGACTTGGAAAGCTCTCTACGATTTAAGCCAAATATTGCTGAGAAAATGCACAGCTAAGTCATTTAATACATTTGTTTTAGAATTGTATGAAACTCCTCCTGCTTTTCAGGAACAGTAATTGTAGACTCCAAAACTCAGATCAAACGTATAGTTAGCCTTTCAGAATTTTTTTATTAAAGGGAAATCATCTTTGATGTGCTGCGTTGAATTGTGGTTTGAAAAATATGTTTCTCCACATCTTCAGGTGGTTCTTATCGGGGGTTGGCCATACTGTCTGACAGTGTTGGTGGTTGGAAGCAGCATAATGTCAGTCATCTGTCAGGACCAGAAGGAAACTACACTGATTCACCCAACCCAACATTAATGCTGCCAGCAGAGGAGTTCGACCCGTTAGGAGGACATACTGTCTTGCAGGTAACAACCAACCAATTTTAATTGCTTTAGTGAACCTTTATTCTTGAATAACTCATTAACAAAAAATTAGTACACATTCAAGTGTTGACATAAATAAACAACAATAATCGATATCTTATATTGCTTACCTACTATTGTAGTTGTTTTGCCTACATTTAGGCATGGAAGTTTTGTGGGGTCATTGTGTAAATTCCATGGCTTTAGAAGCGGCTTATTCTATACCAGAGAAACATTCAGCAATGCCCTTCACATGGATGCTTCAACACTCCAGGGGATGTATGGCTCATTTAAACCGCTTGCTTATAGTTGTGATTCCAAGGTAAACTTTGCATCTGTGGGAAGCTATTAGACTGAAATTAGTATTGACCTGAGTCTTTCTGTGTTATCTAAGTACTTCCATTAGTCTGTTACATTTCAGTCACCTATCCATTCATTTTCATTAAAACAAGCTAATGTTTAATAATAGAAAGATGAAAACCATCATTTGGGATGCATCTATGGCATATAAAACATTATTGTCTACACAGAAATGTTGCGTGGTGGCAGTCATTACTTTATTTTATTTGTATCGATGGTGAATGTAAGATGACCCAGAGTAGAACCTTGTGGTGCACCTCTACTAACATCTTGGCCAATTTCTTCATGACAGGTTGTCATTAAATTATTAGGTGAAAAGTAAAGTAGCAGAATGTTATTATTGGGTATAGGCAATATTATTAAGTAGAAGCAAGCCGTGGTTGTGTCAGTGGTTTGTCATATTTTGTATCATAACTGCTAAAGTTGTAATACTTCTGCTTCAGAAATGCCCAGAGAAGAAACACTCAAGACTCTTTGAAATGTGTCAGCAAACTTTGTCAGCATATAGTAGGTGAATTATGTCAGAGGTGCATTTTCTTTCCCAGCTAAGTCTGATTTTTCAAAAGATAATAATGATGTTACTTACATTTGATAAAGTTAACACTAAATGAGGATTATGTGTTGGGATTTTGAGTCCCTCTGAGTCATTAACAAATAAATAACTTAATGCACTAAACCGCCCTCTTTGGTTGTCTTCTCTCTTTACCTCTTCCTCTTCAGGTCCTTGTTATCGTCTTCCTCACTGGATCACTTTCTATTGTCACGGTTGTTGGCAACATCCTAGTGATGGTGTCATTCAAGATCAATAAGGCACTGAAGACAGTGAACAACTACTACCTGCTTAGCCTAGCATTTGCTGACCTGACTATCGGCACCCTGTCAATGAACCTGTACACCACCTACATCATCATGAACCAGTGGGCCCTGGGGCCGGTGGTCTGTGACTTGTGGCTCGCAATAGACTATGTGGCAAGTAACGCCTCAGTCATGAACCTGCTTGTTATCAGCTTTGACAGGTAAAAAAACAGAACTTGTTTTATTTGTGTTGATAAACTGTAAAGGTTATAGGCAAGATCATATACTGTTGGTACTACTCAAAGAGATATGTTGATTTAAAAAATATAAATTCTCTCCTTGAGATGCACAATCTGATAGAGGGTCAGTTGTAAGAAGGTATAACTAGGATTGATCATCACTAACAGACTATTTTGTGATGAATGTGTATCCAATAGGAAAATGTGCATTTCATTTCCATTGTTTGGACTATTCTAACTCTTTATGGTACTATCAGCAGAGAGCCAGAGACAATGTGGTAAACAGTAATGCACGGTACAGTTACTGTGTATGTGTACAGTTCTTCTTTCTTTCTTTTAGGTATTTCTCTGTTACCAGACCTCTGACATACCGAGCCAAGCGCACAACCAAGCGAGCCATGACCATGATAGGATTAGCCTGGTCCATCTCTTTCATTCTCTGGGCCCCAGCCATCCTGTTCTGGCAGTACATCGTGGGTGAGCGAACCGTTACGCCCAATCATTGCTACATCCAGTTCCTGTCTGAGCCAATTATCACATTCTGCACTGCTATTGCTGCTTTCTACTTGCCAGTAAGTATTATGACATTCCTGTTTTGGAAGATATATCAGGAGACAGAAAAACGTAATAAAGATATGCAAAGTCTCAGGGGAGCTGGAGTTGGCAAAAGCTCAAGCCAGGCTCAGAATCAAGGAAGTGGGAAAGTTGGTGGAGAAGGTGCGACTAACAGCCAGAAGGATTCATCAGCCATGCAACGCCAAATGAGCTCTCAAAGCTGCAGCAGCGATGAACTTAACCAGCCGGCTTCTGAGAAGAACAACAAGGAAAATACCAGCATGGCAGGAGGAACAGGAAGCAGAGGGAGGTGTGGCTCATCGTGCTGCTTCCAGTTTTCATCACTGTTGCCAGGTCGCCATGCATTCAAAAGGTCCGTCAACACCACGATAACTACTGTGGGCGAAGCAGAGCAGAGCAGCAGTGAAAGCCTCAACATTGAAGCCGGTGGCTCTGGGGACAAGTCCGGTTCAGACGACGAGGCTGAAGGTGTGGATTTAAACTAATACATATACATACCGTTCAGTGGCGGCTGGTGGAAATTATTTTAGGTGGGGCTATTGTAATGGTGAATAAACCACACAGGGAACATTTGGAGAAATGACCCCTTAAATTATGACTTCTGGTGATGTTAGAGATATGAGAAGACTGATCAATACCTCCATAATCTTCAGTGTGGTTAGCTATGAATCTTCCGAAACTTCCAAATACCTTGTCCTGGACATAGTTTCTACAGTAAACTGTGCAACAGTACAGTAGGCCCACACATACTGCAGAACACCGGTTCTTTGGGAACACTCAAAATGAGGTGACTAAATACGAACATTATATGCAGACACAGACGTGGTTCAGAAACACAGAAGTATTAGAAAACAGACCATTAAGGCAAATCATCTAGTTTGATGGAAGCTGTCAAAACTCAACTATATACAATTATATGTGTGCGTGTGTGTGTGTGTGTTTATTTATCACGGGCGCATAGTATCTGTCCCCGGCTGTTTGAAGAGCAAGCATGGGAAACAAAAGACAGCGTTTACCTGTTTGCATCCAGTTAGTCACACACACAGTTACAATCACACTCCCTGTAATTGACATCATTAATAGATAGTTTAGCTTCTCACCATCATTTGCTGTGGCCCACTGATGTTAACCATCGTAACTGAAAGGCTGCCTGTAAAACGTAAACATTCAGCCACATGAATCGCAAACTCTCGCGAGAGTTTTACACAAGACGGATCCTTTCTAGTCATAACCAACTCACAGACTGCATCGGGCACTGAAATTGCCGCCCTTTGAGCATCAGATCTGACGACGCTGATTGGCTGAAATTATGTTTTGGCGGCATAGTTTACAGATAGCAACAGTCAGCAATGTTTTGGATGCTGCTGGGGCTGAGTGAGGGCTCCTTTCTTATCTTATATCTAGATCTGGGCTAGGTTTAATTCATTTAAATGTGCGTAGTCTGTTACCTAAATTAGATTTTGTCCGTATTTGGGCGAGTTCGGCTGATGCTGATGTCATTGTCTTATCAGAAACGTGGCTAGATAAATTCATTTTGGCCTCTGACATTTACATAAATGGTTATAGTGTATATCGTACTGACCGGTCTAAAAAAGGTGGTGGCGTTGCCATTTATGTGAAAAATAAGTTTTGTGTAACTAATATGGTTTCCAAATCTGTTAGTAAACAGCTAGAATTTTTAGCCGTGAATATTGAGGTAACAAAGGGTCAACAGGTCATGGTGGTGGGCTGCTACAGGGCCCCTTCGGCTGTCAAGGACTCTTTATCGTCATTGGCAAAACTGTTATCACAACTTTCCTTCAAGGAAATAGTGCTGCTTGGTGATTTTAATTGGGACTGGTTAACTTCTGTGTCAGAGGATTTAAAAACCTGTGTACCTCTTTGAATTTTACCCAGATTATAGACAGTCCTACTCGCCCAAATATTAAGTCCCCAAATTAATCCTCCTTAATTGATCTAATTTTAACAAATGTTCCACATAAATACTCATCTGTGGGAGTATTTGCTAATGATGTGAGTGACCACTGTGTTGTAGCCACAATTAGGGACACTAAGGTTCAAAAGGTTAAACCACGTATCATCACAAAGAGAGACAAAAAACACTTTGTGGAGCAGGGTTTTTTTACATGATCCGTTTGATTTTGATTGGGGTAAAATCAATTTGTGTGCTGATGTAGAAACTGCATGGTCTTATTTTTATCTTGGTTTTATGAAAATTATAGATAGACATGCACCTCTGCGTAAATTTAGAGTGAAGGGACGAAACAATCCCTGGTTTTCTGCTGAGCTGTCCAGTCTCCTTCATGAGAGAAATAATGCTTGGGCTAAGGCTAGGAAATCAGGCTCAGAGGTAGAATGGCTACGTTTTAGGCAGCTAAGAAATAGCTTCACATCTCAAATAAAAAGTGCTAAATCAAAGTACTATTTGTCGGTTACCACAGAAAACCTGAATAATCCTAGGAAATTTTGGAAAGCCATAAAATCGATTTCCACTGGTGATATCCCAAATGAGCCTCCGTGCCTTACCACAGCATCTGGCACTATATCAGACAGGGCTACTATGCTAAATTGCTTTAATAAGCATTTTGTGTCTTGTGGCTCTATGTTTGATTCTGTCACTGACTGTACTTCTGCTTCTGTGAACGCTCCAATCCGTGACTCTGAACAATGTGGTCTGGAAAACCCTTTCAGTTTTACTCCTTTAACTATTGGTATTGTTCATGAAGCATTATCCAAGTTAGATCCTAGGAAACCGGCTGGCCCGGACAATTTAGAACCTTTCTTTTTAAAGATAGCTGCATATTTTATTACTCCACCTCTTACTTCTCTTTTTAACCTCTCCCTCAGCACAAATGCAATTCCAAAAGTATGGAAGTCTGCTTATGTCTTGCCTTTACTGAAAGGAGGGGAGGCAACTATTTTAAATAACTATAGGCCAATCTCTAAATTGTCAGTTCTGGCTAAGGTGCTCGAACGACTTGTGAGTGAACAAGTAAAGGAGTTTTTTATCTATAAATGATATCCTGTCTAAACATCAGTCAGGATTCAGAAAGAAACACAGCACCATCACTGCCACAATGAAAGTGGTAAATGACATTACTAGTATTTTAGATAATAAGCAGAGTTGTGCAGCTCTGTTTATTGACCTTTCCAAAGCGTTTGACACCGTTGGTCATCGCATCTTAAAGCAGAGGCTACTCAGTATTGGCATATCCAGCCTTGCAGTGGGGTGGTTTGTGAACTACCTCTCTGAAAGGTCCCAATGTGTTCATTGTGATGGACTGTCTTCTGAGTGGTTAAACATTTCTAATGGTGTACCACAAGGTTCTGTTTTAGGTCCACTTTTATTCTCCATATATATTAACAGCGTAGGTGATAATGTGGATGAAGCTACTTTACATTTTTATGCAGATGATACTGTGATGATACTGTGATGTATAGTGCAGGTATTAAAGAGGCTGTTGTTAAATTACAGGCTGTTTTTAACACTATTCAGACTCAGTTCTCTGAATTAAAGCTTCTTTTAAATGTGGAGAAAACCAAGGTAATGTTCTTTTCAAAAGCAAAAAAGACACCAGAGCCTGTTGTAGATATTGTAACTACGCAAGGAACAAAACTTGAAGTTGTTGCCTGTTACAAATACCTTGGTATCTGGCTTGATGATTGTCTCACTTTTAAACTTCATGTCAATAACCTGTTAAAAAAACTGAGGGTTAGGCTAGGTTTCTTCTACAGCAGGGGTAGGCAAGTAAGTTTGGCCGTGGGCCAATTTTTTGCTGAGCCACAAGATGGCGGGCCAGAACATAATCAAAGCCTAATTCAAGGAATTGATTTTGGTAAGAGGGCGCTGTTCCCCGGTTCAGAAAAAACTCTCGCTGATAACCCTCCCCATCAACCCCATCAACACTCTGATGCGCAGTCAGATCCGCTGATTGGTTCACTGATGATATAGGCGCCCAATCCAGAGCCTCTGGCTAGACCCGCCCAAAGGGAGGCTCGTCCTCTCTAGCCCCATTTCAGTCCCAAAGTCAAGGCTATTATCTGTATTTTAACAGACTTATCTTTTAAATTGAGGTGTATTTATTGTTCTCTTCAAAGTTAATTTTTCTCTGAAATTGTAGGGAAGATGGTCCTCCCTTTCCTCAATGGACGAGCCTCCACTGAGTAAAGTAGAGTTATTAACTAGGTAGCAGTGTTATTTAACATACTTTTATTCTGATAAGTATTGTCAAGTTCTCTGGGTTTTTGGCATTTATTTGAGTGTTTGCCCACATTTGAGAGGCTTGAGGGGCAACAGAGGACGCATGGACAACTGGAATCCTTTTTCCTTTTCTTTATTTCAACTTTTCAAGGACACATTAGGATTCTTTCAGGTTGAAAACCTTTAAAAAATATTAAAGGACAAAATAAATCAATTACAGCGTAAAAAACTTGTTTTTCGGGTGTTTTGTTTGATTTTAAATAAACAAAGTCTTGGCTTTCAGAATATGGAACTTTTATTTCCAAAATCACACGATAAATACATGTTTGAAGCTTGTAAAGGGAATATGACAGCTCTCCCTGCGCTCTGCTCTTCCACTGCGCCGCTTCCCCTCCCTCCACTGACATTATGAATGTATGTCGGGACAGAATTTATTTTACCGGACAAATTCGAAACTTACCGGTCATGTTTCAATAATAATAAGAATGGTGTAGCAAAGTTTCCGTTAGCAGGTAATCACCGGACTATGACAGGATATGCTGATGTTTAAAACTCAGTTAATGGGAGTAATTGTTATATTGCTTCAGTTTATAATCGTTACAGATCGAAAACTTCAGATTCATTTTTCAATAAATGATTCCACAAACAACAAACAACATAATTATTACATTCAAACAAACTACTTGTAGTAGATGAAGTACATTATTCAAACGTTTACATTAACTTTGGATAATAACACGGGAGAAACGGATCCTCTCTTTTCCCCTCTCCCTCTCTCTCTCTCCTGACAGCCCGTCAGTTTCTCATGCAGCACGCTAAACAGTGGGTGATTATGCAGCAGCTGATCTGATCTCTCTCGGTCCGGTTATACTTCACTCGCGTTTATGTCCATATCGATCAGATCCAGCTCCCCTGTTCGGCCTTTATAGAGAGCACTGATCAAACTATTAAGAGTGAATATCGGCCGATAATGTCCGGCGGCCGATCAATCGGAGCATCCCTAATTAGACATTTTGACCAACAGGTTTTGAATTTACCGGTTTTTAATGAATTTTACCAGATAAAAACCGGTAATTACCAGCTAACAGAAACCCTGATGTGCGACTCAAGGTCCTATGTTGTAAAAAAAAAAAAAATCTCAAAATATTATTTTATTTTTGATTCTCAAAATTACGGGCCAAATATTATTGCTGGCGGGCCAACAATGGCCCACGGGCCGCCTATTGCCGACCCATGTTCTACAGGAACAAGTCCTGTTTCTCGCTTGAGGCCAGGAAAAGGCTAGTCACTGTGACCTTTTTACCTGTGCTGGACTATGGTGATCTGGTGTATATGAATGCACCTGCCCATTGCCTGATCAAGTCAGATGCTGCGTATCACAGTGCACTAAGATTTGTAACAAACTGTAAAGCATTAACCCATCACTGTACCCTGTATGCAAGGGCTGGTTTGCTTTCACTAACTGTACGGAGGCTCAGTCACTGGTACATTTGTATATACAAAGCCATGTTAGGGAAACTTCCATCTTATATCTGCTCCCTGATCTCTCGGAGAATTGTAAGTGGCTACTGCCTGAGATCCAATGCAGTGGTTTTATTAAATGTGCCAACTGCTAGGACTGTCTTAGGGAAGACAGCTTTTAGATGCGCAGCTCCTCTGTCTTGGAATAGTCTGCAAATTAAATGGAAACTGAACAATCTGGTGCCACTAAATGTTTTTAAAGCTCGGTTGGATGCTAGTCAATCGGAAGCTATTGATACCTGTTTATGTGGATAATTATGTAAATGATGCTGTATGATGTCCTTTTATTGTTCTGTTTATGCTTTTATGTTTCATGTGGAACTACTTGAGCAGGTCTCCCTTGAAAAAGAGATCAATGATCTCAATGGGATTTATCTGTATAAATAAAGGTTTGAAATTAAATGAAATGAAATTAGCGCCCAGACGAGAGAGGGTAATGATACACGCCAGGCAGGAAACATGTGACTTATCAGTAACTTTAGACATCGTAAAACACTTTTTTAAACGAGATTTTATTTTAGATTATACATTTTACTGAGACCAACTATATAATATTTACCTTTTAATTTTTTTAAATTTTTTAAATATATTTTTCATTTAATATTTAATGACAATCAAACATGTGGGAAGAGGGGGGGCTGCGCCCCTAGCGCCCCTATGGGCCGGCCGCCACTGATACCGTTTATATGTACTGATCAAGGTTTTCTGTAACTTTCCAAGTGCGTTCACAATTTATTTCCCACTAACAAGTCTTTCAACTCCGCCAGCGCCAGAGCCCATACCATGTTCCTGTTTGTGTTTACTTCCTGTCTGTCTTCTTCTGCTGTTCCCGTTAGTATGTACTTCCTGTCTGTCTTCTTCTGCTGTTCCCTTTACCCCTAGATTACACCGGGTCCGTCTGCACAGCGTTACTGCCGCGTTACTGCTGCGCCGCTGCGTTCATATCGATCACGGCCACTCTAGTCAATGGGTGCTATTCCACCAGACGCGCCGTGTTACGGCTAGAAGCGTCCCAGAAGCGTCCCAGAAGCGTCCCAGAAGCGTCCCAGAAGCGTCTCTGCGCTGGGCTCCACTAAAGATAGGCGGCTGGTCTATTTTCATCGCGAGGCGTTGCATAGCGCCGGGCAGGAACGGTCAGAGCATCCAGTCAATCCCCAAAATAAACACATTTTGCAGACCCTTTCCCTCCGTACCGTAGTCTTTCAAGAATAAATGCCAGCGTTCTCCTCCGGTTTCAGGCACTGTGTACATTATATATAGAATATTTATGATGATGAATGCATTTTTTTACCACTAAAATACAGCAACACATCTTTGATTCAGGTCGTTTATAACTATACAATTATTATTAACTTTGTCTGTACAAAGTAGCCTGTCCAGGAAATATGCCCAAATCAACAAAAACTGCGAGCCGGCACGCAAGACGCTCCGTTTCTGAAACGCGCCCGGTAGGTTATGACGCTGGAGGAGGTCGGACCAAAATTGCGGCGCAGACGCAACGTGGCGCAGACGGACCAGTGGAATCCCCGGGGTCAGTGTTAACTTGCTGTCTGTCTTCTGCTTTTCCCGTTAGTGTTTACTTCCTGTCGGTCTTCTTTCGCTATTCCCTTTAGTGTTAATTTCCTGTCTGTCCTCTTCTGCTGTTCCCGTTAGTGTTTACTTACTGTCGGTCTTCTTCTGCTGTTCTTTTCTCTGACATCCAACACTCCGTCTTTTAACCTCAGCAACTGCGCTGTTTTTTTCCCTTTTCTGGGGACAGTTTAGCCATAATGAATAAAAAGTGTAATGCCCTCCACAAGTTTTAAAATGAATATTCAAAAAGTATTCCACTATGTTTTCAGATGGAAAAAAACGAATCAATAAACTAAATTGTTGCCCTGGCCTGAGCTGACGTGAAATGTATCTCACTTTTTTCTGCGGATTGATATGACTGCACATAGTTCCTGTCCATGATTTCCTTAGCTATGGTCTGCTCTTCCTATCAGCGTTAGGAAAAGTGAACAATTGGAATCAGGATCAGAATTGAGTGTTCAACTTAATATGAATAACACAATTATACATATGTCTATCTCTCTAGGTGGTAAGGAATCTAGAAAGGGGAAGAACAACAAGGACAAACAGTCATCGTCCAACAAAGGTCGGAAAGAGTCCCAAACCAACCCTGCCTCCCAATCACCTGCAGCTATCACCATGAAGGATGCGGCGATGGCAAAACGCTTCGCCTCCAAGGCCAAGACAAAGATCAACAAGCGCAAGAATGAAAAAAAGGCAAATGAAAATAAAGCAGCTCGGACACTCAGTGCCATCCTCGTGGTCTTCATCACCACATGGTTACCATACAACATCATGGTGCTGGTCAGCACTTTCTGTACCAACTGTATTCCAGAAACCCTTTGGTCACTGGGCTACTGGTTGTGTTACGTTAACAGCACAATCAATCCCATCTGCTACGCCCTGTGTAACAAGACCTTCAGGACCACTTTCAGGGATATTCTGATGTGCCAGTGGAATCAAAAGAAGAACCAGCCTACTTTTCAGCAGAGAAAAGCTTTGGCCTTAAAGAAGAAAGACCCAATCTAAAAGAATTGAGAGATTTGTGTTTAAAGCAACCCACTCTCTTCAGTCTGCGTACAAATGACACGACTTTACACGTGCAATAGATACGCAGAAGTACGATTTTGCGTGCATATGATACACTAACCATTCCCATTGCAACCCTGTCTCCTAAAAATTACGTTCCCACAGAACTAAATTGCATTCTCAATTACGTTTAGATAGAAACGTATTTTCTCCCACGTTACGTTTGTTATGAACGTATCTTAAATACGTTTATTTTCTACATATCTTCTAGAAACATATTTTCTCCCACGGTAACCACAGCATACTATTAATAACTTTGTATTATTAGTGTAGGACACTTATGTATGTTTATTACATGGCTTAGTTGAATACTCGATTCTGATTGGTCAATTCAGAACACGTGACACGTTGTTAATACCGAACAGACAGACCGCTGTCAAGGACTTATTGACCGTTGTTAAGGACGCTCACATCTTCAGAAAGAAGTCCGGTCGATTTAACTGTATACAGTTGGGCCGAAAAGAAAACTGCATGCAGTTTGCTTTTCGAACTGGGACATGAAAAACAGCGCAGAAGTAACGGGGCAGAAACCCTCCTTTTTACGCAGCGGTCCAGACATAGACATCAAACGGCGACACATATTCAGTGTGCAGTTCCTTTGGCATTAGGGCAGGGATATCTAGATACTTTCCAAGGTTTGACATAATGAATTGTGCTACTTTTAAAGCAAGCAACGATGTTTTCAAATCTGTAATCAAAAAGCTCCTCAAAAACGCAAGCAGTTCCTACCGTTGGCTTTTCAAACTGACAAGACAAGAGACGCTCCAACTGTTTTTCAAATGTAACAGTTTGAAAAGCAAGCAAACTGTCTTTGTCTTTAGTTTTCCGCTGTCGTGTGATAGCAACATGGAGGATTTTAACATTAATTTTAATATATTTGGAGAGCACAGTAATTTGGAGGAATGGTTAGTGGCTGATGAGTCCCCAGTGAAGAAAAGAAAAAGACAAGAGGGACAAGAAAGCAGCGGAGAAGTAACGGGGCAGAAACCCTCCTTTTTACGCAGCGGTCCAGACATAGACATCAAACCGCGACACATTTTCAGTGTGCAGTTACTTTGGCATTAGGGCAGGGATATCTAGATACTTTCCAAGGTTTGACATAATGAATTGTGCTACTTTTAAAGCAAGCAGCGATGTTTTCAAATCTGTAATCAAAAAGCTCCTCAAAAACGCTATCGAAGCAGTTCCTGCCGTTGCTACGTTAGTTCAAACGGTAACAACGGACTATTTTTCTTAGCGGATGCATGTCAATTTAAATCAATACAACTATTTTTTAAATCAATAAAATCATTTTCTAAATCCATAAAAGCATTTCAATTAATATTGGGAGTCATAACGTTACTTTGTTGAGAATGTGGCCATGTAATAAGCGGGATAATGTGCAGCGACTTGGTCATTATGGGGAAAAGAACACCTTCATGCTGATCTAGATCCCTCCGCGTCGGGCTCCTGATCAGCTTGCCGGTGTTCTTTTCCCCATAATGACCGTGTCGCTGCACATTATCCCTTACATAACATCTGAAGATGTGTAGTTTTATTCATGTTTTTACCTAATTTTACAGGATATTGCTATACTATTTCTCATGTTTTACTTCTACACATTAATATCTGAATTGTAAAACATCACAGACAGAAAGGTATACCCGTCATGTAATGGTAAGCTATTGAAATTGTGATTCCATAGATGTGTCTCCCATCGCCCAAACCCCCGATATTACTGATTTTCAGCTAAAAATGAAAACCTGGATGTCAGCTATGGAGTAATCTGTTACTAGTTTATTTGGAAAAAACACAATTTATTGAAGCAGTTTTAGGAGTTCATACCTGTGCTTCTGTTGAATTGTATTGTGTTATTGTCTTAAGTGGCAAAAATACTCTTAATATACACTTGTTTATTTTGTCACTATAATTACACTTTCAAATAAGTGAACTATGTCTTGCAATACCCTGTTCTGTAGGGTCTGTAGGCATTCTGAAAACCACCAATGAACACAAAGTCGATTACTGTTGTTATGTTGTTTAAGGAAATTGATTTTAAGTGATTATTATTCAGTATTGTTGTTTGAATGTTGCTCACAGCATGTTTTGTCAACTGAAAATTATAACACTGTGTGACACGGACACTTATTTCATTTGATTGTATACAAACTAAACACAAAATGTGTATTATTTTGGAGATACATGTACAACATCTAATATGTTTCGGCTTCCAAAACTAAACAAAAACTAAAAAATTGACTTTAATTAAATGTATTATGTCAACAGATTTATCATTACTGTATTAGGTTAATTGAAAGCAATAATATTAAGTTTAAATAAAAAAGATTAGGTTCAACTGAATATTATTGCTTTTAACTATTTTATGTTACATTTGTTGACATCATAGATTTAATTAAAGTCAACGGTTCAGGTTTTTCAGTGCATGGAAATTCAAAGTTGGCAGTGGCCTGTTCTGTTTGTTATGTCTGTCGATATGTGACGCTTGAAACCAGCCAATAATGTTGTAGTCTACAAAAGGGATATGATTGACGTCATGATGGTCACATTTTATATTGACAACATCTAAACGTTAACAAAGCAGTAACAAACTAGAGGTATTGGAAGCTGCTCTGTAAAGGTTTCCTTCTCGGGTGGCTGAGCACAGGTTTGAATAAAGAAAGCCATTATGAAAACAAAGGATCCCACAGTGCTATAGAGCTGTGTTGGTGTTCAAGTATTGGCTGATCAAGATGCCAAGGCATGCTGCAATGTTCAACGAAGTCAGGGAGAAAGAAGACTGCAAGCTCGTAGGATTGGATTGAAATGATTAGAAATGTTTTAATAAAAGGGAAACACACTGGGCCCATGTGTAAGAGCTCACATATACCCATCATGGCTTTTGTTGAGTTTAATGAACACTGAATGTAAACACAGGGCTCCTTTATTAACGTGCACCTCAACTCTGTACACAATATGCCTTTGCATTGATGTTCATGTAATATATGAGTAAAAGAACAATACAATCAAATGAATAAACTCTGTCTTATTAACCCAGTTTGCTGAACATAATTTAGTTGTTTACATTCCAAAACCAGAATGTAACTGTTACTTATTGTTACAGCTTTGGGATAAAGAACAGCACATACATAGTGATATACAGATCTATACTTTCAAGATGTTGATCTAGTAAGGCAATCAATGATATGGCAACATCAGTGATAAGGTTTTTGTTTTTTTAAGCTTGATGGATATTTAACACTTTCTTCGGTTGAGGATTAAGCTGCAATCGCCCCATAATGGTTTGGAGTGTCATGCTCCATATTGCCATATCGTTATGTTGGGCACTCTCTGTCTTTGGGGTTCATTCACCTTATTTAGCTTTCACCTTCCCACATCAATTATTCACACCTTCAGTTGAGCCCGAGCCTGTTGTTCAGGCCTCGGAAAGGACATTCCCAGAACAAATGACCATATATTCGCTTCTAAAAGGGATACATTAATAATCCTGTTTCTCAAAGTAATGATAAACCTGTGAGTTGGATGTAGACAAGTCAGAATCAATATAGATTTTTTTTAATTTTAAAGTAAATTCAGATTGAACACAGTAAACAAATGTAAATGATTGTGTCCGTCCACAACAAAAACATGACTTATAGTGAAAACCACCCTTAATGATGGGATAGTAGACTAAAGGCTTTGTGAATCCACACTATAACATATAATAAGTACCCTGTATCAAGATTGATGCAAATATGAGTGACATTTGACTGAGATTTTTTTTTTTTTTAAAACAGTTCTGGGTTCATTTGGGTGCATTTTCCATACCTCTGGCTCCCGTTGGTCGATTTTGATGATTGACACCTCTTTTTAACCGTTAGAGCCAATAGAATCGAGGGGAAGTTCCTCAAATCCATCTAAACATTACCCATTGGTGAATGAGTGATGCGTAGCCAGAATGCCCAGAACCGGAAGCTGTCATACACTCTAATAGCTATCGTAGCAGCCAGCGCCGTATAGCAGATCCAGTATAGAGAGGCGAAGTCCCGCCCATCTACTTCCGACCCTTGGGACCTTATTTCTGAAAAATTATGTATTGAAGTCAATGGGGAGAGAAAGATTATCTTTCGATCCCGTTTCAATTGTGCCATGAATTACACATATGATGTTTGTCAATCTTAATAAAAAAATCCATGTAAAAAAGTCACAGTTTGTCGTAAAACTGTTGAAATATAAGACTATGAAAAATATGCAACTAGAAAGACTACAAATCCCAGAATCCCGGTCCCGCATGCTGGCTCTTACGGAACCGACTAACTCCCCTTGTGTGTATGTCCAGCTCTCAACATGCCCAGACTTGGAGTGATTTTCACCTCGTTTAATACTTTTCGCCTCATTCGGAAAGAAAGAAGTGAAATGTGCCAACGTGACGGCCGTCTGGGTGTGTGGTGCGAGACGGGAGATGTAGTTCATTGAGAGTTTCACCCTCGCGGTGAGGCCCCCTCCGCGAGGTGAGGCCCCCTCCGCCAGGTGAGGCCCCACGCAGTCTGCGTGATCAGCCTGTCTCCATCTTCCTCTGTAATGCCAAAAGCCTGCACACCGTTTCCAGACATCTACATGTTGCCTCTCTCGTTTTGTCCAATACAAAGGGTATGTTAATTTCCCACGGTATAAATGTTAGGAGGTTTTTTGTTTTGATTTTGTGATTTTTCAATAACAAAAAAACAAAAAACTCCTTTTGCACTTTCACAGAAACATGGAGTGTAGCCCATACTGGGGGAATGTAAACAGCCACATTCTGTCACAACTCCATGTACTGAGGAAGATCATGTGATGTGACGGAAAGCACCGGAACAAGGGACGTCATGGTAAGGCTTTATCTGTTTGAATTTGAACTAAATTGATCAGCACTTATTGTAAGTTGCTTAAAGGCAAATAGTAATATGTTTTTCCAATTTAAACAATAACTTAAACCCTTAATAAAAATAAAAATGTTGTAATAGAAAAATGGCTCAGGTACATTTTTTAAACCATGAATAAGCATTATCTTTTTCTGTGATTGCAATAACAGTAAGCTGCAGAAGAGGTCCTGCCCACACACACTGTCGCACTATGGGTGCTGTAGGACGGAGGCAGGGCATCATGGGAGCTGTAGGACGGAGGCAGGGCATCATGGGAGCTGTAGGACGGAGGCAGGGCATCATGGGAGCAGTAGGACGGAGGCAGGGCATCATGGGAGCTGTAGGGCGGAGGCAGGGCATCATGGGAGCTGTAGTGAGCTCGTGTGTTTAACTGCAGTGACAGATGAGAGAGCTCAGCCGAGAGGAGGGTGTGTTCCCCCTCAACAGCACAGTCACAGTCGCAGCAGCATCTTTATTCCTCTCAAGCTGTTTCCCCCGTAGGCATAGCTTTGTGTCCCATCCCAGTCTCCCAGCATCTCACCCAGCCTGCCTCCCGGCCCGAGCCTCACTGAGCATGCATTGCCTACGTCACTCCTTTCAGCAGATGGGGAGGAGGAGGAGGAGGGGGAGGGTAAGACAGAAAGAGAGAAAGGGGAGGAGGAAGAGGGAGCTGTAAGCCTATCCTGCATCAGCGTCAACATCACTGCCACGCCGGCCCCGTCACAGGAAAACAAGGAGGAAGATAGGCGCACCACGGAGCTTTAACACCATCAGCACCAGCAGCTCCTCCACCAGACGTGCTTCCACAGATTAGGCCACAACGGTTTCCAGAGCATCTAAAGACTCCCCCAGACAGGAGGGGCTCTCGCTGACATGCCCTGAGAGGAGAGGCAGGAAGCCATCGGTATTGCTATCAACATGGGCAACCAGGAGGCGAAGCAGAAGAGAGCTGCAGCAGCATCGGGTAACGGGAGCTACCCTTCCCTGGATGAAGGATGGAAAGACGGAGGAGGGGACACCACCAAAAAGGGGGGAAAGAAACCACACAGTAAGCATGGAGGTAAAGGAGCAGGCAGCGGGGGAGGAGGAGGGGGGATGCATGGCACAGGACCAGGGAAGAAGAAAAACAAATCCGAGTCCAAGTCCTCTGTTTTCTCCATCCGGAAGAGAAAGGGCAACCTGAAAGGGAGAGGGGACGTGTGCTCGTCAGTGACGGGATCGAGGGAGGACGTTTTATTCCCTCAGCATGAGGAGCTGGACACCAAAACGCCTGAGCTGTCTGCAGACGAGCTGGGGCAGTCGGACACTGAGGTTGAAAAGAAGAAGAAACCAGAACCGGGGGAAAAGAAAGAAGAGCCAAAGCAGGAGGTGCAGAGGAAAGCCTCAACAGCAGCAACCTCACCCGCGGAGGATGGGGGGCCGAAGGGGGGCAGCTCAGGGTCCGACACTGACATCTACAGCTTCCACTCCGCAGCCGACCACGAGGATCTGCTAGCAGACATCCAGCTGGCTATCAGGCTCCAGTATCAGACGCAGCATGGGGAGGTTTATCCTGCTTTGGATGCACAAGGACCGGGAGGAAAGGGTCTGAGTCCGAGGGGAGGAGAGGGGAGGAGGGAGAGTCATGGGGGAGTTCAATGCACTCCTCCAGAGGTGATTGACCTGACTCCAGAATTAGAGCTGGGGTCCGATGCCCTGTCCTTCCTGGAAACGGGAACTGTGTCCAGCTCTGTGGAGCTCACGGAGCAGACACCACACCCCTCAGCCACTGAGGCACATGGGGGGGGGCTGGAGCGTCCGGAGCTCAATGGGAAGGGGCAGAGGGAGAGAGAAGCCCCTCTTTGTGTTGCCACAGGCACAAAGGAGAAGCATGATTGGGTGCAGGAGCCCCCTCACACTACCATCACCATGGCTACAACAGGGGGGGCAACAGTCAGCCCAGTCTCCATGACAACCAGTGGTAACAGCTTCACTGACCTCACATTTGACAGTGCTGAGACCCCGGGGGAGAGAGCAGGAGGTGCAGGAGAGGAGGAGATGGATCTGGGGGTGGAGGTGGATCTCAGCCCTCCACCAGCAGACCCCCCCGGAGACGTGCTGAGCTCAGGGGTCATGTTCAAAGAAGGTGAGGGTCTGTTGGGCTCGGGTACCAGTGCAGAGTCCCTTGAGGACTGCCTGAGTGTGGGGTCTGCTGCCCCCCCCTCCAACCAGCAGTGCAGGAAGAGCAGCGTGTGCTTCACCCCGCTGCCCCCCAAGGAGAGCCCCACGTTAGCCAGACATCTCCTCAGGTCCACCCACTCCTCCACCTCCTCCTCCCCTGTGGTGAAACCCTACCCTCCCATCTTCCCCTCCTACATCAAGACCACCACCAGGCAGCTCAGCTCCCCTGGACACTCCCCCGCCCTGTCCCCCTCCCACAGCCCCCTGTCCCCGCGCAGAGCCCACCACCACCTCCACAGGTACCTGGGGGAAGTCACTTATAATAATGTTATTATTTCTGATGTGTTGATGCAGTTTGAACAGTCAAGTGACGTTAGTCATATGCAGGTAAGGTGTATGTGTTAGATAAAGAGGATGACTGAAGTTTATTACAAGATGGTGTTATTTTAGTATTTTAGTCGTGAGAAACATACGAATCAGAACACAGGTTATGGATGGGTCTGGTGTAACGATGACTGGTCAGACAGCGAACCTCCAGGCTGGTCAGGCTGCTTACCTGAACACTGACCGGTGTAGTTTACATGCACGGACAGACATTCAAAGCAACGTAACGTCACAAGTCCCCAGATCGCACTGCCTACAGTGAGTGAATGTGATGTAGGGATTAAAAGTGCACAAAACTATAATATCTACATGTAACCAAAAGCACTCTGAGCATCGCATCAATAACAGCGGCAGCACGTGTTTCACCAACACATCTCCCACAGCCAACAGGGACATCACATGTGATGCAAGGGTTAGGGTTAGAATGCTACCCGCTAGCTGTTTGCTGTAAGTGTCAAACAATGCTAAACTAACACCAAATAATAAAGTCAATACAATTTTCAAACACAAAATGTAGTAAACAGTCACACATTAAGGAAAGCTAATGTTATGGGTTTCATTAAGCAAGAACCAGCTGGTTAGTAATGCAGATGGGCCTACGCCTCGTTAGCATTCAGTTAACAAACACTTAGCTAATGTATCTTAGTCCAGATGATGCACCTGGCTGTTAGAACTAAAGGTCCTGATGCACCTGGCTGTTAGAACTAAAGGTCCTGATGCACCTGGCTGTTAGAACTAAAGGTCCTGATGCACCTGGCTGTTAGAACTAAAGGTCCTGATGCACCTGGCTGTTAGAACTAAAGGTCCTGTACCCTATGTTGTCCTGTTGTGGGTACAGGACAACATAGTCCCCACAGCAGGTGCCAATAACACATCCACACTCAGCTCTTTCTAATATGCTGTCATGTCTGTAAGGAACATCGGCACACAAGTAATCCATGTCTGAATAACAGAAAGTCAACACGATATAGAAGATAGATGTACCCTGCACGGTTTCACATTCCATTTGTGAAAGGGCTTTGAGTCAGGCATGTGGTTCCCTTCATATGCATTTAGCTTTAGAGCCCACTTGCATCCTTGTGATGGGCATTCCTTTAAAGTCAGAATGATGCCTGCTATTGTTTTTGAAGTAGCACTACTGAGTGAAATTCATAAATAAATAAAAGTATATATATATTTAAATTAATTTAGACCATTGGCTTTCGGAAAGTTCCAAATAAAATGGAGTCTGAAAAACTGTAAAAGTTGTGACTTCTGTCTTTGACTATACAAGGTGTGTCGTTTATTTGCAGGCTTAACACTCACATCTCTACATTACCATGGTAACACACTGACACTGTTCAAATGTTTCGGTGTTGGATTTGAAGGTAAAACGTCACAGTAAAGGCACATTATTTGGGTGCTAGATTGAACCAGACAGGGTGATGTATGTCCTTTGAGTCTGCTCCAATACTAAAAGTAGGCTACTGCCACACGTGAAGAGCATTTGTAATGTGCCTGTTTCTACTGTATCATTGTAGTTAGCCCTTTGTACAAGGTGTGGTGAGGGATCTGTTTCCAAAGCACAGCTAACCTGTAGTGTGTGTGTCGACAGGACGGTGGCTGAGAGTCCTCGGGTCCGGCGGCAGCGCTCTCGAAGCCTCGCTGGCTCTCTGAGTCGCTCTGCTGACTGGACGGAGGCGCTGGAGAGGAGGCTGAGGAGCAGGGAGGAGGGGGGGGGGGGTTCAGGGGAACATCTGTTGAGCTGCAGAGGAGGGGGCAGCCAGCCCCTCTGTGCCACCAGGAGATCTTCCTGTGGACAGGTTTCCACCTGCAGCTTTCAGGACATCTTCAAAGGTGAGCAGGAAGCAATGTCACTGGGGCAAGCAGAAAGCAAGAATGCTCAACGTGACAAGTTGGAATCAATGGATATGCAGACGCAACACTTCAGTGTATGCTTGATTGGATTTCTTCTGATTCATTCAGCTAGATGTCAGCTAGAGGAAGTGACACTGGTCATTCCTAAAGTCACTGGAGTATTCTTCTGAGTGTGATGCATATAAGGGTCCCTGACCTCGACGAGCTGATTGACCAATGATTTGCCAATCTAGATGTTT
The DNA here is from genome assembly GCF_902827115.2 of Pseudochaenichthys georgianus. Classification (NCBI taxonomy): domain Eukaryota; kingdom Metazoa; phylum Chordata; class Actinopteri; order Perciformes; family Channichthyidae; genus Pseudochaenichthys; species Pseudochaenichthys georgianus. The sequence continues at coordinate 929,891 of NC_047521.1, read as the reverse complement.
GCTGGAGAAAGTGGAGTTCTTAGCCGTGTACGAGATACGTCCTGGTTTGTAGAATAACTCCATCCAAAGCCCAACTTGAACTGAAACACAAAGTGACAGCTCGTGTGGAGTCGATGGTTGACTATTTGATAACTAAAGACTCTTAAGTTCAATCTTCTTGTTCAACGTGCTGTCAGTAACAGCTTTCTGCAGAGCATTCACACCCTGCTTTGATTCGGCTAGGATTGTTATCAAATAGCGTTTGTTTGATCACGGTCTGTCAGGGCGAACCCTGCTGGAGAAGCTGTTCCTGCAGCAGCAGCAGCAGCCGGAGGAGGAGGAGCCGGAGGCGGCGGAGCGGCTCTGCTCCAGGGTCCTGGCCATGGGGCTCCTGCTGCCGTTCGCTGACTGCTTCAGAGAGCAGCTGGAGGGCAGCCCCACCCACCTCCCCTCCACAGCACCAGCCACCTTTGAAGTATGTACACACTTCATACACGTTGTTCAAAGCTGTGGTGGGCTATGTTTGCTGCTGTGTTCTTAATGGAACCCTGGTACTTGTGGGTTATCTGTCGCCACTTTCTAGGGTTAGGGTTGGGGTTAGGGTTAGGGTTAGGGTTAGGGTTGGGAAATGTAATTAAAAAGTGACAACAATTATTGGGGATTTGTGTTTGATCTCTATAAGTATTACCTAGGTGCCGTACAACATACAAAGTGTAGGCCGGATTGCCTGAGTAGGGCTATTTCTTCTTACGTCAAAAGTAGGGCTGTCAATCGTTTAACAAATGTAACCATTTCAATCACAATAACAATATTACTAATCAGTATTAAACACATGATTAAATACTAGTATTTAATTGTATTTAAGGTGGAAATAAAGTCAATACATGTTTCCCTAAACCTACATTTAAAAAAAGTACCTAAATGATTTCTAAAGTGAGAAGGCATCTAACAAACTGAATGCCATGTCTTTTAGGAGACAAGGTGAACAGTCCCTTTTCACACTGTGTCGGATAACATTACTCAGTGTGAGCATTGTTGTCCTTCCACTAGTCAGCTCGTTCATCCAGTACCTTTCTTCAGAGCAGGTGCACAGGCATACGAGCTAAAGCATTGGCAAAGCCACTGTTACTGACATGCCCTCTGTATAGTGTGCTCTACACAGGGCTACTTAACATCTCAACACCGGGGGATATCTCCTCAGTCATCAGTTTATCTCTATGTGCTGTGTAGTCACACACATTTATAAAGGTTTTAGGTTTCCAGAAACCGCAGGTGTTAATGCGTTAACGTGTTTGGGAACATGTCTAGGAAAAATGGGGGTGCCAAAAATGGCAACTAGCAGTACTGGCAGTGCTAATAGTGCTAACAGCGCAAACAGGGACAACAGTGCTGACAGAGCCTACAGAGTCTCGCCTGGAGGGGGGGCAGCAACAGCTGTATGAGCGACTGTGATGGAACAGCCAGCGGGACACACAGGGACTCACCTTCACTAACATGCATGCACGACGGGCGGCCAATGAAACAATGCAGAAGATCTGAGAAAGTGACTTCATTCTGAACCAGATTATATTTTTTGTCTTTACAAAGCAAATATCTGTTTGCTATTACATTCAACCATACATCATCATCATCATCATCATCATCATCATCATCATCATCATCATCATCATCATCATCATCATCATCATCATCATCATCATCATCAGTGTTGTGAAGGTTCTGCACATACATATCCTGTGATCTGCAGGGTGGTCTGACGCCACATCATCTATCTGTTCTTTGTGTTGGCCAGTGGACGTGTTGGCATTGCAATACCACAGCCTATACTGTATGTCATGTATATTGATCTCCTCACCAATATATGCATTAGCACATGCTCACGATTGCAGGGGCAACCTGGTCCAAGAGGATGTGGGATGTGATGAAAAGAGTATAACATATTTTTACAATCTCAGTTTCAGAAAATTCTATATGTTTTTTATTCTATCCTACGTATGAATATTTCGTTGCTACTACTTACAAAAACGTAAAACATACTTGTTACTACGTACTTGCTTTTAAATGTACCTCACATACTGTATGTATATTTTTTCTCCTTTTTGTGTTAACCCTGTGTGACATATTTCCTATTTTGACTCACAATGCTGTGAATCAGAATTAGTTTGATCACAGCATCGTTACTAAGGCAACATACTGTTAAATGGTGGAGTAAAAGTACAAATATTTGCCCCCCCCGCAGCATGACCAGCTGTATACCTGGGCAGCAGTTAGCCAGCCCTCTCACTCCCTGGATTCTCTGGAGGGGAAAGTACCGGCGCCGCTGAGGGGCCCCTGGGCTCCTGTTAAACCAGGAGGGGACACCAAGACTGGGCTCAAAGCCACAGAGGCAGGTAAGATCAGCACAAACTCATCATCTATCTATATATATATACACATATATATCGCAAGCTGGCTACTTAACAGGGCTGATAAGTCTTTCTCAACGGTAGCTCTTTATTTGTGTAGTCAGTAGATTGTTGGAAAGACGCTGAGATCTATGTGAGTCCCTCAAAGTTTGGAACTTAGGATCAGAATTTGTATCCACTGACAATCATCTTGTTTTTTGGACTAGTCTACTTTGTGTTGGTCCCATTTGTCATGTATTATAATCTGTGTATGCTTCGCAGTATGTGTTAAGATGTGGTGGGTGTGGCAGCCTGAGAGATGTATCCATTGAGTTCATGTTCAGTCTAGAGATACACAGTGTGGACAGTTGTTAAGCCCAAGTGAGCACATGTTCTTAATGTCCGACAGGTCCAGCACCGAGAGGTAGATGTTAGCTAAAGGCTCAGTGTTCCTGAAGAGGAATACCACGAGTTGATTAGGTCAAACATTGATACAAAACTGTTACACTGTTCTTTTCAAACAACAAAGAACAGCATAGAACTGATTTTATGTTAGTATTACAGTAAGATTGATGAATTATTTACTTAATTGTATTTGTCTTATAATTCTGCCGCATGTGTTTTGTTGAAATGGAGTCTCTTTCCCTCCTAAAGAGGAACACAGTGGGGAAAAGGCAGGGTGGAAACGAGCATCACGAGGGAACCATTGTTATGTGTGTCCAAGTGCTTAAGATTCACTGAAGATCGGCCCAGTTTTAGACAAGGATGCTCACCTTTGTATTTGTTTTGTAAAATGTATATACAAACCAATGAACATCCCATTCAGATCTTAATGGGATATTCATGCTTTGGCATTTTAGAAGTCAATCAAGTGTAAGGGAAACTTCTGCAGCGACGGAGAGTCAGGACGCAGAGAGACACGAGGAGCGCTGGAGCTTTGTTCACATCACAAGTCACACAGCCAGAGGTCTGACTGCCCTGGTGGGTTGCCATGTCAAATCCGCCCAGCCTCTCTCTAGATAGACCTTTGAACTAGTTTACAGAGAGTTAATCCACATATTGGGGGATGGTGCGTAAACACCTGGGAACACTGGAGATATCGCCAACATCTGTAAATACTGAATCACTTGTCTGTGGGGCTTAGAAGCCAGCGTTCTCACAGTCCTAAACCCCTCTGTGACGATAGGTCGAGGCCATACAACTGGTAATGTCAACAATAGCTGAGACTTCCCATTCTTTAAGACAGATAACAGACTCAGGGGGTTGGTCGTAAACGTCAACACGCAGAAATGGTTCAATATCTTAGGAGTAAGGACGAATTATTCTTTGACAGTGAGTAGTCATTTCTGTACCCTGGAAGCCAGAGGATTTGCAATTTCTAGCAGATTGAGATTGATGGTACGGGGCTATGATCATATTAAGTTCCCTAAAGTATGCTGAGTCTTTTAATTTAACTTTTTTTTTTTAATCTGACCTCCTATTTTGTATTACACAATTTCCCGCATACACATTAGTGCTCTCTGAAATAGCAGTGATAGGGCAGGGACACCATGGTGACATGGAGAGTTGGTGTTTGGCAGCATCGTGGGAGCGCTAAATGCATCACTCACTTTACACTCTAATGCTCACCTCTCACTGCTGGCATGTCAAAGACTCACCTATTCATATCTTCAACTGCACTGTAACTTTTATCCATCTATTTTTCCTTTTAATGTTTATTTTATTAGCTTTTCTTTTGTAATGCTTAATGTCTTTCATTTTTTGTAAAGCACTTTGAATTGCCTTGTGTTGAAAAGTGCTATATAAACTTGCCTTGCCTTGCCTTGCCTTGCCTTGCCTTGCCTTGCCTTGCCTTGCCTTGCCTTGCCTTGCCTTGCCTTGCCTTGCCTTGCCTTGCCTTCATCAGTGAATGAATGTGTGTATGGATCAGAGGTGTGGATGAAGACATGCTGGCAGGTAGTGTAACAGTGCTTCAGGTGGTCAGAATACTCTTTTGTTTATGGTATTGTATTTTGTCATTTCAGCAGATAACAAAAAACAAATACTTTTTTATATACCATTTGAATTTGAATGTGTTGATACATTTTGTCCTTCAGTACTATTCATTAGTATTATCTCTCTGTCTGATAACACTTTAGTGGGTCCAGTTACTCATGCTTGACCCCATCTCTGTTTCTATACTAACCTTCTGTTCAGCTTCAAATCTCTTCTGATTAATAACTCATCTTTCTTCAACAAATTCATATGAAATTCCTAAATCTATCCAAGATGTTAGGTGTGCCAATAATTGAGTGAGTGCAGCTCAACGTGTTTTTTGCTACATGTGCAGTTCATTTTCATGTACATGTACATACAAACCAATTTAAAAACTCTTCACTGAGTGCCACAGATTAAACCCGCAGAGACACTTGTGATGGGATTTCCCTTGAGCAATACAATTGGAAAACACAAAGAAGCTGCTGGAATTTGGAACTGATGTCTAACAACATCGACAGTTTAATATAAAGGCTTGTGCAAGGGAACACACAGAACACAGAGAAGTGTGTCCGGCTGATCTCTCTTCTGCTCTGCATATTTAACTGACCCTTAGATAATAAACACATATACCTTCAGGCAAAACATGTTAACACTCCAAAAACACAGACGCCACCTAACAGCTGCATGGTGTGACATGAAACCCACTTAAGTAATTCAAAAACACAAAAACACAAAAACACAAAAACAGAAAAGGACATTCTAATCATAAAATATGTATAACGTCCAATGTTTTAATATTTATATATACTGTACAGTAGGCTATGCATTGCATCATGTATCACAAATAATACTTTTTCATATCAAGGACCACTTAACCAATAAAAAAACACTCGCGGACCACCTAACTCCACAAATATCATAAATCACATCGTTTTTCTAGAACAGATTACAAATCGCATGGAAATAGTACCAACAAGTGGCAACATGTGTGATGCAGGTGTTGCGCTGGGCTATATCATGCAATTGAAAGTGAAACTTAAGCTCGCTCCATTGCGGAGATATTCCCGCGAGAGTGCGGAAAACTCAAATGTATTTATTTATTTCAAATGTGAAATTTTACCAATATACTCACGGACCACTAGGGGGCGCTCACGGACCACCAGTGGTCCGCGGACCACACTTTGAGAAGCACTGTTGTAATGTAATCACTGGTTCAAATACAGCCCCACGACTCCTCACACACACCCAGTCATGGCACCACATCACCCCAGTCCTCAAAGAACTTCACTGGTTTCCTGTCTCCCACTGCATCAATTACAAAATGCTGGTCCTCACCTACAAAGCCCTCCACCATTTGACCCCCCCCCCCCCTACCTCACCAACCTTCTCACCCCCTACCAACCCCAACGATCCCTCAGATCCACTGCAGCCGGTGCTATCCATTCCCAAATCTAAACTCTGCAGCACGGACAGAGCCTTCTCTGAGGCAGATCCCAGGCTCTGGAATTCCTTCCCCAAGATCTTCTTGATTCCGAGTCCCTCACTCTCTTCCAGTCCAGCCTCAAAACATATATGTTCACCTCTGTCCATCCATAAGACACCCCCCCTCCCCCATCAATCCATTTCCTGTTGACTGTCTTTGTTTGTCCTTGTTTGTACACCCTCCCTTATACTGTAAAGCATCTTTGAGTTCAATAAATAATAATATAATTTATTATTATTATTACTTGTGTAAAAACTATCTTTACAGCACCTAGACATTTTCTCTTTCCTGACAAGTCATGCTCTGACTTCTCACCATCCTGCAGTGATGTACAGGTCAACGTTGGGTTCGGAAATATGTGAAAACCCTCTGATGGTGTGGTAGTGGAGAAAAACTCCAGAAAACAAACAATCCTATGTCACACACACAGTGATACCGTCACAGTGGCCGACAGAAGACCTGTGAGCCGTCTGAAGAGTGTTTCTGTGGTTCTGTGTTGTGCTGACCGGCTGATGTGTTTTCTGTTCAGAACACCAAGCAGCCATCTTGGCCACTCAACAACCGAAGGAGAGCCATGAGGTCAGTCTCTTTCTTTATCTTTACATAAAGCTGAGGCTGAAATAATTTAAAGCATCATGTCATAAATTTATATTTTTATTTTCATTATAAAATATTTTCTCTTTATTCTCAAGATATTCCAATAGGAGGAGCACTGGTTGCCTCATGTGGTCGGATGGTGTTCAAAGCTATTCATTCATGTGTTATCTCGTAGATATTATGAATACATCCTACAGATACATGGATTAGTCCCATCGGGTCAGCGTTAACTTCTGAATGTACCAGTGATCATTTCGGATGTAAAGGAGTGATTTCTACATTCGCCAATCAACAGATTTCACACAAAGAAACATCTCTGATTTGTGTTTTGGTTCGTTTATATGAGCAGGAGGAGTATGTCCTTCCTTCAGCGAAACTGAAGGCCAAACACCTGAACGTGATCCAGCAGCTGGAGCAGACCATCGAGGCCCTCAGGACCAAGATCGCTGAGCTGGAGCAGCTGCCCCCCCTGGACACTGTGAAACCCCCCCCCTCCACCACAGACCGGGAGGTGGGCGGAGAGGAGGGGCTGCTGAGGGCGGTGTGTGACGCTCACCTGCAGACTGAAACCATTGTAGCTGCGGGGAGGCTGGAGGCCAAGTCGGTGCAGACCTCTCCCATGGAGGACAGCTTTAAGTTCAAAGTGCCTTGCAGTGAGCCGGGTGGAGCGGACCCTCCCCCGCAGCCTCCACCCAGGCAGGAAGGCTTTCAGTGTCTCTGTCAGCTGCAGCCCCCCCCTCCACCTCCACTTCCAGGAGGAGCAGTACCTCCACCTCCACCAGGACAGATTATGGCACCGCTTCCTCCACCACCTCCCCCTCCACCATTACCAGGAGGCTTAATGCCACCTCCATTACCTTTTGGTTCAGCATGTCCTCCACCTCCACCTCCACTTCCTGGTGGCATGGCTCCACCTCCTCCTCCATTACCTTTTGGTTCAGCATGTCCTCCACCTCCACTTCCTGGTGGTATTGCTCCACCCTCACCCCCTCCTCCTCTCCCTGGTGGCATGGCTCCACCTCCACCTCCATTACCTTTTGGTTCAGCATGTCCTCCACCTCCACCTCCACTTCCTGGTGGTATTGCTCCACCCCCACCCCTCTCCTCCTCTCCCTGGTGGCATGGCTCCACCTCCTCCTCCATTACCAGGAATGGGAGCCCCACCTCCTCCACCTCCACCTCCAGGGTGCGGGCCTCCTCCCCCCCTTCCTCCACCGGGAGGCATGTGTGCTCCACCCCCTCCCCCCGGGGCTCTGGGCTCGCTGCCTCCTCCTCTGCCCATGGGGCTGTACGCTCTGGGCCTGATGCAGGAGAAGCCCCCCAGGAAGGCTCTGGTGGAGCCCCCCAGACCCATGAAGCCCCTCTACTGGACCAGGATCCAGCTCACCACCAAAAAGTAAGGGTGGTGTAGAAGATGATGCTGCAGATTGTTTAGTTTACTGACCATTCAAGCCCAAATCTATTTAACCCTTAAAAGGTGTCTGTACCCTGGGGGATACAGTGAAATATAGAATGGGAGTACTGCAAGTGTAAGACAGTTGAAATATGGGTGTAATGTGAGACTCATAATAGTGTAATAGATGAAATAATAATTTAACATGGGTAAAATATGGGTGTCATCGCAGTGTAACACGGGTGTAATATAAGTGTGTTAGTGTGTAATATGGGTATACTTATGGAGTGATGTTGGTATAATATGTAAGGGATAATGTGCAGCGAGGCGGTCATTATGGGTAAAAGAACACCCAACAGGCTGATCAGGAGCCCGACGCGAAGCGGCAGGATCTTGATCAAAAACATATGAAGTGAAATTATTAATTAGAGTTCAGTACAGCCTTTAGCCACTTACAAGTTAAAGTTGTAATACATTCCATGTACAAAGCTCATTTCAAGCTACACTATAAAACTGCCTACTCTATAGTAGGCAGTTTGTTTTTATATATGTATGTGCTTTCCTAAATTATAAACATCTTTCATATATCATCAAACTTTTGATACATCATGATTCTTATTATCTTAGTAAACCTACACATTTAATAATTCCAATCGATTCAAAACGGCAACACCTTTTTAAGGCCAGTTAAACTATGTATTAATATTTACTGTTAAAAAAATGACAATATGTAAGTGCTCTTCTGTGTTTCTCAGGGAGGTTTCTTCTTCGTTGGTGTGGGACACAATCGATGAGCCTGAAATGGACTTTGAGGAGTTTGTAGATTTGTTCTCCAAAACAGCCGTGAAGGAGAAGAAGCAGCCGCTCTCTGACACCATCACCAAGTCCAAGGCCAAACAGGTGAGCTCACCTGGGTTACACACCGGGCATGGAGCTCAGATTTCTATTGTATTTCTTAAAATGAAAAAGTGATATATGGCTTATTATCTATTTTATTAATGTCACATTGAATCTTACTTTTATTCTGTAAAAACAAGTTTGATGATATATGAAAGATGTTTATAATTTAGGAAAGCACATACAAAAACATACATACTTTGCAGTGCAGATGTATGGTCCTACCTCTCAGTCTTTTGTTGTCATTCATTGTGAATATTATTCATATTGTTCAGGTTATGAAGCTCCTGAACAACAAGCGTTCCCAGGCAGTAGGGATCCTCATGTCCTCCCTGCATCTTGATATGAAAGATATCCAGCATGGTGAGTTCATAACACTTGAGAACGCTTGATATCAATAATTCTAATTCCACATGGAATATTATAAAAGTGTATGCCACACTGAGGAAAGGGTCGCCTGGTCATTTAGCCACACACTCCGCTGTCAGAGACCAGTTTACCTAGTTGAGAGAATTTATGTTCTCAAGCAAAAATATTCATACCATATCTGTATAAATATTTTTGGGGAACATATTCATTTAGGTTTGGGTATGAAGTGTACTCCAAAGCACACGTTTATTTGTGCTGCTCTGTGCTTGGAGCCAGTTTATCATGTTTGAACCGTTGCTGGTATAAAGTATTATATTATTTGTGTGTGTCTTTCTTCCTGTCCTAAAGCCATCCTGAACTTGGACAACACCGTAGTTGACCTGGAGACCCTGCAGGCGTTGTATGAAAATGTGAGTCACACACTTTATCTCACTTGTCTGTAATAGAATCTGAACCACTCCGGGGTCCAGCTGTGAGTCCTGGTCTGCGCTGGGGATGTGAGCATGTGAGTCCTGGTTGTACATTGCTCAGAGGTTGCTTATGCTAACACAGTCCTTTAGCACTCATGTAATCAAACCTGTAGGGCATACATCAGTCCAATTTGAACACAGGATATATCTTTGATTACATATGATTGAACATGCTGTCTGTATTTTATGTAATGGTCAGACTCTGAAGCTCATCTGCTCTGTTGGGTGGTCTCTTGTGTCGCCCCCTCAGAGGGCACAACAGGATGAGCTGGACAAGATAGAAAAGCACATCAAGTCATCAAAAGACAAGGAGAACGCCAAACCCCTGGACAAACCTGAGCAGTGAGTTGTTCTACTACTTCTGCTGTACACAATGATCAGACGTAGCGCCAGGCTGCGTATCATTCTGTAAACAGTGTGAAACAGCAGGAGGGAATAACGAGTGGAGAGATGGTGAAGAAGACTTGAGTGTAATCGCTGTTTCCTCGTGTGGTGCAGGTTCCTCCACCAGCTCTCTCTGATCCCAAACTTCTCCTCCAGAGTCTTCTGCATCATCTTCCAGTCTAGCTTCCACGAGTGCACGTCGTCCATAACGAAGAAACTGGACACTCTGCAGAGAGTATGCCTGGTGAGTCAATCTCTCCAAAGTAATGAAATATAGTATCTCAATGTCTGCAGAAAGCCGACACACTTGGAATGTTTTCAGTTGTCATTGGGAAAATCAATGTGTGGCACAGCGCTAACCCTAACTAGCTTGGTAGGTCGTTATCATATGTGTGTGACTGAGTTCACGTAAGAAACAGACATATTAACTCTGATTTTATTTTCCTAAACGTAGCCTGGATCAGTCTGATATTTTAAAATAAACCTACTAACGCCTCCCTGATAAACATGTTGTTTTAATTAAATCAAATTAAATGTATTCTTATTTTCAGTGTTCAGACAAAAGACATTTGATTTAAAGAAAATGTACCTGCTGTAACTATATAGAAATATATATATATAGAAATGTTATTCATTGAGATAAACCCCTTGTCATGCACCATCTCGTTTTCAAGGGGGTCCCGACAACAGCAACAACTTATAGACACATAAACAAAAAGACAAAATGCAAAACATGACACACAAGACAAACCACGTACAGTCTGTTAAGTACAATTCAAGCAATGCACACAACCATTGCAATTTGAGACAGACGAGCAACTCAGTTTCATCAATATCAGTTTCATTAATAACAAGTACAGACCAGTTGAAAGTGAGATGACAATGCATGTTTAAATAAACCCAATGATGCAAGAGATCTAATAGCAGCAGGTAAAGTATTCCAGTCAGTTGGGGCTTTGAACATGAACGCTCTGCTGACAATCCATTTTTTTTGCAGAGGGGACAGAGAAATAGATTGATAGATTCAACTTATTGTCGTTACGTAGTACAGGTACCATGTAACGAAACGGTTTATCTGCATTTGACCCATCCTAGCAGTGGGCTGCCATTATGTACGGCGCCCGGGGAGCAGTGTAGGGAACGGTGCCTTGCTCAGAGACACCTCGGTAGCACTCTTTCCGGGACTTGAACTGGTGCCCTTCCAGTTGCCAAGCCAACAAATAAATCTGAACAGAATGTCTAACTTGATGAATTGGTGAGTAGGGTACAAAATACTGCTTTAAATAAGGGGGATAGTTAAGATAAATGCATTTAAATATCAGCTGAAGCCAATGCGTGTGTCTTCTTACATTTAAAGAAGGCCATTTCAGTTGGTTATACATTGTGCAGTGATGTGTACGAAAAGGACAACCAAGACCATTGTAAATAAGAATTTGTTCTTAATTGATTTTCCTGGATAAATAAAGGTTCTACTACTACTACTACTACTACTACTACTACTACTACTACTACTACTACTACTACTACTACTACTACTACTACTACTACTACTACTACTACTAGAGTCTAGCCATACACCAAGATATTTAAAGCTATCAACTTTATGCAGAGAAGTGCCATCCTTACATGTTATTACTACATTAGGTTTGGATCTGAGCTTCTGCTTGGTACCAACAATTATAAACAATCACAAAGTTAATCCATTAGCCAGAGGTGAGAGAAGTACTCAGATCTTATACTTAACTAAAAGTAGAAGTACCAGAGTGTAGGAATACTATGTAAAAGTCCTGCATTCAAAATGATACTCAAGTAAAAGTAGAACAATATAGTGAAAGTAGCGACAGTAAAAGTAGTCATTGTGCAGATTGGTCCATTTCAGAATAATATATATGATATAATAATAATGGATTTATTTTGTTGGCGCTTTTACAGGTGCTCAAAGACGCTTTACAGATATAGTGAAAAGAAAAGAAAGGAACAACAAATATATCGTTAAAGTCAAATAATACAAAAACAAGCACACATTAAAAGCCAGATTGAAGAGGTGAGTTTTTGTGAGTGCTTTGAAGGAGGTGAGGTCAGAGCAGTCTCTGATGGGTTGGGGGAGTGAGTTCCAGAGGGAGGGGGCAGCGACGGAGAAGGCTCTGTCCCCCCAGGTCCGGTGATTGATGTGGGTGGGGATGGATAGGATGTTGGCTTCTGATGAGCGGAGGCAGCGGGAAGGGGTGTGGTGGTGCAGCAGGTCTGTGAGGTAGGGGGGGGGGGTGTGGTGGTGCAGCAGGTCTGTGAGGTAGGGGGGTGTGGTGGTGCAGCAGGTTTGTGAGGTAGGGGGGGCCTGATTGTTGAGGGCTTTGTGAGTAATCAGGAGGACTTTGAAGTTGATTCTTTGACGGACGGGGAGCCAGTGGAGGTTCTGGAGGACGGGAGTGATGTGGTCTCGGGAGCGGGTGTGGGTGAGGAGGCGGGCAGCAGAGTTCTGGATATGTTGGAGTTTATTGAGGAGGTTGGATGGTATGCCGTGGCAGGGGTGCCCAACCAGTCGATCGCGAGATGTGTCTAAAAATAGAACAACAATATTCTGTTTTATCGTTAATGTCCTATAACATAATCTTCCTATGCCAGAATAATGCATTTGAACGCATCAAAGCTTTGTTATTGGCCCGGCGTGACCCCATGTGTCGGGGCGTGGCTGGTGGGCAGTGGGCACTATTTCGCTGACGTTCTCCGTGTCAACAGGAGTGACAGTCCGCACACACACAAGACCGCAATTATGGCAGAAGCAAAAAAGCCTAAAATATATAATTTTCACTCCGAGTGGGAGGATGATCATTTTTGTATCTATTCCAATTCAAAGTCCATCTGTCTCATCTGCAATGCGAGCGTGGCTTTATCGAAGAAGGGTAAAGTAGCTCTCGGTTCAAAAAAGGTTGGGCACCCCTGCCGTAGAGCAGTATGCTTTTGCAGTAGTCGAGTCATGAATCAGGGTTTCAGCAGCGGAGGAGGAGAGTGATGGGCGGAGACGGGCAATGTTTTTGAGGTGGAAAAAGGCGGTCCTGGTGATGTGATTGATGTGGTGGTTGAATTTGAGCTGACTGTCGAAGATGACTCCGAGGTTGCGGATGTGAGGGGGGGGGGGATAGAGTGTGGCTGTCAATGGTGAAGTTGAAATTCTGGATGTCTTTGATACGGGATGGGGGGCCGATGATGATGTCTGATTTGGCACTGTTCAGTTGGAGATAGTTTGTTTGCATCCATGCTTTTATTTCTGAGAGACAGTTGGTGAGAGTGGAGTGTGTTGTGGGGGTGATGGTTTTTGTTGAGATATAAAGTTGGATGTCATCGGCGTCGCAGTGAAATTGAAGGTTGTGGCGACTAATTATTTTGCCAAGGGGAGCATATAGAGGATCAAGAGGAGGGGGCCTAGCACCGAACCCTGGGGGACGCCTTGGGACAGAGGAGCAGTGGAGGAGGAGCAGTTGTTGATGTTGATAAACTGATGTCTGTCGCTGAGGTAGGATTTCAGCAGGAGAGTGCAGTGTCGGTGATGTTGAGTGATGATTCGAGGAGGGACAGCAGGATGGTGTGGTTGATGGTGTTGAATGCTGCGGTGAGGTCGAGGAGGATGAGGATGTTCAGGTTGCCGGAGTCAGAGGAGAGGAGGAGGTCGTTTGTGATTTTCAGAAGAGCTGTTTCGGTGCTGTGTTTTGATCGGAAACCGGATTGAAAAGCTCAAAGAGGTAATTGGAGCTGAGTTGGGATTTAAGTTGTGAGGCAACGACACGTTCAAGTCTTGATGACAGAAAGGGGAGATTTGAGATGGGCCGGAAGTTGGACACGGTGTCAGGTGTGAGTCCAGGTCTTTGAGAGAGGGGGGAACTGATCCAGATCTGAGGGAGGAGTTAATGGTAGTGGCTATGAGTTGGGAGATGGCAGGGAGGCTCTCTTTAACACATTTGGAGGGCATTGGGCCAAGTGTGCAGGTGGAGTTAATTCCAGTCATGAAGTCGGACAGTTGCATGGGGGTCACAGGGGAGAAGTGGGACAGGGGATGTGAGGTGAAGGGGGGAGCCTGGAGGGGAGGTGGGGGTGCTGATGAGGGTGTCAGATTGCTGTAAATGTTGCTGATTTTGGTTTGATATGTTTTACAATGATTGATCATGAAAGTGTTCTCAAAGCTGGTGAAGGTGCAGCTAGTCTGAATGACTTGGTAGACTGCAGGGTAGCTGGTGGATTTACTCCAGGTGGAACTAAAGTCTGATTTAACACTTGATTATATCTCACATCATTCATCCAGATCTGTGAAGTAACTAAAGGTATTAAATAAATTAAATGTAGTGGAGTAAAAGTACACCATTTACCTCTGAACTGTAGTGGAGTAGAAGTACAAAGTAGCGTAACATGGAAATACTCAAGTACAGTTCAAATATCTAAAAATGTTACTTAAGTACAGTATTTGAGTAAATGTATTTAGTTACTTCCCACCTCAAATATTAAACATACAATCCAACAGGGTTATTAGAGAGTTTTAGACGTGTTAATTGTTATATTTTCTGACTCTGGACAAAGCCAAGGTATTTGAAGTCTATACTGCACTAACACAGGGAAAGGATATACAACTTCTCATGTGATTTTCAGTAAGTTGTCAGAACCTGGTCTGAGGTCTGTTTGTTCACTCTCCAGCTAAATGCTGCTCACAGTGCCCTCTTTATAAACCTTCTATTTTCATGTTGAGATTAACAATCATTTATTGGGATTTTAAAATGTGCAGGATGAAACTTCATTTCCTTCTCCCATCATGTTTGTCTCTGACCCCCCCCCCCCCTGTCTGTGCAGGCGCTGCAGGACAGTGAGACGGTGAAGAAGGTTCTCAGTCTGATTCTGGCTTTCGGTAACTTCATGAATGGTGGGAATCGAACCAGAGGTCAAGCTGACGGCTTCACCCTGGACATCCTGCCCAAACTGAAAGATGTGAAGAGCAGCGTGAGTAGAGAGGGAGCCATGTGAAACACACCGACACATCATTACATCTCTGCTGCGCGTCCAACTACAGCCTTGCACATTCTTTTTGTACATAAGTACAAATATAATTCAATGCTGCCATGATCAGTGGAAAGTCTGTGCATGACCCCCCTATTCAATGTGCAGAGGTGTACTCAGAGTACTCAGATCTTGTACCCGAGTAAAAGTAGAAGTACCAGAGTGTAGTATTACTCTGTTACAATTACAAGTCCTGCAATCAAAAGGGTAAAAGTACAAAAGTATTGGCATCAAAATATACTTTAAGGACTATCTAAGTAAGTATAAGTACTTATTCTGCTAATGTCCCTTTTTTTAATCATATATTAAATACCCGCATTTTGTTATTGCTGCATTAATGTGTTCATCACAGCTGTTAAAGTGGAGGTCATTTAATTACTGTATATACTGCTGCTGGATACTTTAAACTCTAATTGTGTTTCATAGTTTATTTATATTTTGTATCAAATCAAGTTTTATTTATATTGCACCTTTAAAAGCGATTTTTGGTCGAGCCAAACATGTACATTAAAAACACATTACTACAATCACAATAAAAGACAATCATTTACAACAGAAATATAAAAAACAAAAACACAGGGAATAGTCAGGTGTCGTGCTCCGCTCTGACTAGAAGGCCAGGGAGAAGAAATGTGCCTTTAGTGAGGATTTAAAAACCCCTAGGGTCTGGGCCGACCTCACATGGAGGGGCAGAGTGTTCCAGAGCCTAGGGCCAGCCGCTGCGAAGGCTCGGTGCCCTCTGGTTTTGAGCCTGGTCTTGGGTACTATCAGCAGCAGCTGATCAGCCGACCTTAAGGCTCTGGCTGGGGTGTAGCGATGGAGGAGTTCTGCTAATATGCCGGAGCCAGCCCATTTAGGGCTTTAAAAACAAATAAAAGGATTTTAAAATCAATTCTTAACCGAATTGGAAGCCAGAATTGGGGTGATGTGGTCATGCTTTTTGTGGCCAGTCAGAAGACGGGCAGCTGCGTTCTGCACTAGCTGCAGGCGTCTAATTGAGGCCTGATCCATACCCACATACAGAGCGTTGCAGTAATCCAGCCTCGAGGTTACAAAGATGTTAATAACCCTTTCTAGGTCTTTAAAAGATAAAAACGACTTTGTCTTGGCCAATAGTCTTATTTTAAAAAACCAGGATTTGACTACGGTGCTGACCTCAGCACCGTAGTCAAATCCTCGCTTGTCAAATTTAAAAGGGCTACTGAAGGTCACTCCAAGGTTGATGACAGAGCGGAGGATGTTTTCATTGAGAGCCCAGAATATCAACCTGGGGTCCAAAAAAGATGATCTCTGTCTTGCTCTCGTTGAGGTTGAGGAAGTTTTTGCTCAGCCAGTATTTGATCTCTATCAAGCAGTCCATCAACTGCTGTAGTGAGTGTTTGACATTTGCTTTGAGAGGCAGATAGATCTGTACATCGTTGGCATAGCAGTGGAAGGGAATATTGTGTTCAGTGAGAATTGAACCTAGGGTCAGTATGTACAGTAGAAAAAGGATGGGGCCCAGAATCGAGCCTTGGGGAACCCCACAGGTAAGAGGGGCTTTAGCAGAGGAGAAGGCACCTAGCTGCACAGAGAAGCTACGGTCTGTCAGGTAGGACCTGAACCACGCAAGGGCAGAGGCTGTGATGCCTGCGGACTGTTCAAGCCGTGACAACAGGACAGAAGAAGACAGCTGTCAGGTCTAACAGCACCAGGACAGCTTGGGTACCTGAGTCGGCGGCTAGGAGCAGATCATTAAAAACTCTTTAAAAGGGCTGTTTCAGTGCTGTGCATAGGTTTGAAGCCAGACTGAAACTTTTCATGGATGCCATGCGTGGTTAAGAACGACTGCAGCTGGACAACAGGCGCATTCACACCGCAGTACTTTTCCCACAAAGGTTCATCAGAACTTCTTCTTCTGATTCGACTCCCGCAGAAGGGATCGAAGTTGTAAACAGAACCGGTAAATGGTCTGAGATACGCGTTGCTGCATATATTTCATCCACAGAGACAGACAGTCCAAACGTATTATCTTATTATGTGAATATGTAAAGTAATAGGAAACTAGTTATGTTAAATAAATGTAGTGGAGTGAAAAGTACAATATTGGCTTCCAAATTGTATTGAAGTAGAAGTATAAGTAGCATCAAATAGAAATACTCAAGCCAAGTACAAATACCCCAAAATCAAACTTAAGATACAGTACTTGAGTAAATGTATTACATTACACCACTATAAATGTGCTTCAGTTACCACTAACCCTCCGACCTCCCTCACCTGTAGAGCTACAGAAAGTCACCTGACGTCTCCACTCCTGTTAATGATCCACTCGTATATTTTCTCTGCAGGACGGTACGAAAAGTCTTCTGTCTTACATTGTTGCATACTACCTCAGACACTTCGATGAGGTAAGCTTTTAGCGATTATACTCCCTGCCATACTGTTACTTTCTAGCTTTGTCCACTGCCTATTTTGTCCCTAATTTTCACATATTTCTGACCTTCTGTATGCAACACACACCACATTTCCGCCATCTCTTGGAAATATGTACTTCAAACAGTATCAGACAATAATTACTACCTGCTGTCTGTCCCTCTCAGGACGCTGGCAGAGAGACGTGTGTGTACCCCCTCCCAGAGCCTCACGACCTGTTCCAGTCTTCCCAGATGAAGTTTGAAGACTTTCAGAAAGACCTGACTCGACTCAGGAAGGACCTGAGAGGTAACAAACACAAACACACAAACACACTTCAGGGGACATTACATTGACTTACATGCATTTCCTGGAGACTTATCCTAACCTTAACCATAACCAACACATGCCTAACCCTAACCCTAACCCATTTTACATATTTGTTTGATATTTAAATATTTAGTTTCATGTGATTTTTGTTAATAGTACTTGTTTTTAAAAGCACTTATTCTATTAAGCACTTTTATGTATGTATTTATAATTTACATTCTAACCAGATGTTGTGGGACACAGCCTCAGACACCCCACCGGGGTACAGGAGTACAGGTTTTAACCCTGCCGCATACGCTCTGTGCTTCAGCCGCTGCTCTCTTTTATCCCTTTTATTGTATTTTCTTAAACATTTTTTAACACAGACCAAACAGGGCTTTTATAAACTTTTTTTGGTTTTCCTACAGGAGTTTTTAAATAGGTTTACCCGAAAGCCCGTGCACCACGTGCACCTACTGTACATACGGAGCGCCGCACGTTCCCCAGTACCCTAACCAAGTCTTCACCCTAAAATTAATGATTCCCCTCATGGGAACCTCCCTTATGTCCGTATAAGGGAGACGAGTCCCCACATGTGACTACGTAAATTGATTTAGGTCCCCACAAGGATAGTAATGCATGGCCACACACGCACGCACGCACGCACACGCACGCACACACACACACACACACACACACACACACACACACACACACACACACACACACACACACACACACACACACACACCTTGACTTGATGTGATATTTGTTTCTGCATTTTTTAATAAGTGTGCACATCAGAAGTGGAGAAGGTGTGCAAGGTTTCAGACGAGGACAACTTGCAGCCTTTTAAAGACAAGATGGAGGAGTTCCTTGCACAAGGTGACTAACAACACGTTTATTTTTAGGAACATTGAACATGCTTGCATTGAACTTCATTTAGGGTTTTTTATTGAGCAACAATGTTCTTGTATGATAAAACATTAAGACAAAAACCATAAGCTATTAAAAACTGATTTTGTTCTGACCTTCTGAATGTTCCCTCCTTTCTCAGCTAAGAGTGAACTGGAGACCCTAGAAGCTCAACTCAGCAGCACTCACAAACTGTAAGAAAGCACCTTTCACACTAAACTAACTTCTGTGTTTTATTTCAACTGTTCTCCGCACTCTGTTTGTACCAGTGATACTGAGAAGAGCTGTACATAATACACTTCATCCTCATTATGTGTATCAGCAGAAAGTATAACTCAGGTCTTGATCATTCATTACAGATGTCTAAAAACAAAGGTCAAAAGGGAAGGCTTGATTAGAACAGGATATGGCTGGAAATGTAGTTTGTATTTACAGTTTACTATTGTAGCTCATGCCAGTCAGTGCACTTGCTGTACGATCACATGTGTTGGACGGTGGCCATGATTTGTTCTTGTTACAGAAGAGCCTCTACACATAGCACAAGGCATCTGCTGCAAATATTATAAAAGATGTTGTAAATATATGTAAAAAATACATTTTAAAAAGAGACCTAGAATTAAATGTAAACTGTCCACAGAAGACACGTTTAACTAACCGAAGAGTGAGCATCTTATCAGTGGCCTTCCTCACTGCAAGGCTTCTGCTTTCTGATGTTACTAGGCAACAGTTTCACCTGCTTGAAAGCCAGTGGGCTACAATTATTAATACGTCCAGAAAGATAGTTACAGCACTAAATGTACATTATAGAGTGCATTGCCCTGGAAATAAGCTGTATTCATTACTATGAATGCAAGTTTCACTTTTCCTAACAGCTCAACTTATATTGGGGTAATCATTTGAAAATAAAGAGGTAATAATTAAGTCATTCCATGACACCAAAGCAATATCTGGTTAATAGTATTATTGATGGGTATGTGGGTATTGTGAGACTGACATGTATGTAACAGCTTCCAAATGCTACATATAATAATTACCCTGTATCAAGATTGATGCAAAACAAGTGACATTTGACCTTTTTAGACAGATTTAGCAAAAAAACTCCACCTTTGAGGTGATTTGGGTGTAAATGGGGGTTCTATTTCGTCCCTACTGACCGCCAGAGGCGGTGCTTTAGCACTGGATATGTCCATCGTGCGCATGCGCAGCTCGAGTAACAATAACAACAAAGTCACCTGTGACCCACGTGACACCGGCTATATCAGCCGGTATCGTCAGAGGATCTGTTCCTTTCATCTTCTCGCTGCGCAAGAGTACCGTGGCTACATTTTTGTAGCCTACAGCGTTCGTTCGGTTGGAACATTTGTCAAGGATTCTCTGCAAACAGCTGGCTGTGTGCAGCTTCGCGACTTATCCAATTGGGGCCGCGGGCGTACCCGTCCTCCAGGAGACTTCGTTCGGACAGGTTGGTATCGGCTTGGTTGGTGATGGCAGTGTTTCCGCTCCCTCTCCCAGCCTAGTTGTCCTGATTACTGTCTGTTTGCTTTTTGGGCTTGAACTTTTTGGTGACGGAGGTGTTTCCGCTCCCTCTTCCAGGAGTTGCCCTTGCTGTGCTTTTGTACTTGTTCTGGCCGCGGCGTTGTGCCAAACTTCATTAGCATTGAGCTGTGTTTCTTGTTTGGCTAGTTAGCAGTAGCGGCTGCAGCCACTCGGCTAAGCACCAGAGTTTTTTCTTCTTCTTTTCTGGTCTTAGCTTTGTGTTAAAGCTTCTTGATTTTACCCAGCTAGGTGAAGGCAGTGCTCTCGCTCCCGCTCCCTCTGCCGGTAACGTGGGTGTAGCTACATCTCTTTTTCTGTTCGGCGAGTAGCAGCACCGTTCTACTCTTCCCGTTCAGCAGGTAGCTGGTGAAGGCTGTGTTCCCGCACCCGCTTCCGGTTACGCTGCATCTGGCATTCGTCTTAATTTAACCAGTGAAGGCAGTGTTCTCGACCCCGCTCCTGGTAGACGCTAAACTGCCTGGTTTTTCCGTTAGGCAGGTAGCTGGTGAAGGCTGTGTTCCCGCACCCGCTCCCGGTTACGCTGCATCTGGCACTCGTCTCTAGCTCAACCAGTGAAGGCAGTGTTCTCGCCCCCGCTCCTGGTAAACGCTAAACTGCCTTATGTATTAATCCAGCTAGGTGAAGGCAGTGCTCTCGCTTCCGCTCCCTCTGCCGGTAACGTGGGTGTAATTACATCCCTCTTCCTGTTTGGCGAGTAGCGGCGCGGCTCTACTCTTTCCATTAAGCAGGTAGCTGGTGAAGGCTGTGTTCCCGCACCCGCTCCCGGCTACGCTGCATCTGGCTACCTACAGAATGGCTCATTCATGTAGCGCCTGTATGGCTTCTCTTGAGCCCGAGGACGGCCATGACCGCTGCCCCTCTTGCCTCGGCCTCTAGCATCTAAGGGAGGCTCTCACGGTAGGTGCCTGCATGAACTGTAGCTGCATGCCCCAGGCATTCAGAGTGGCTAGAATCACTGAGGTGGAACGTCTGGCGGCAGCCAACGGACACCTCTCTTTGTCACATCCTCCTCCAGATCAGTTCGGCCGTCCCCGGTGACTTGAGGGAGCGATGGCCATGGGTGCACCCCCCAATAGGAGGACTAGAAACAGGTTGTCCTCTATAGTGGATCAGCTAGCTACCGACATGGACACGATGAAGTCGCTCCTCTTGGCCCTTCAGCCAGGGACCGGTATAGGGGCTGCTAGTGTGTCGCCTGCCCCTCCTTTGGTTGCCGCACCTCTGTATGAGGATGCCTTGTCGCTAGTGGCTTCGGCTAACCTCTTCAATGAAGAGACGGAGGACGAGGTCCCGCTCGAGGAGGCTTCCCTCTCCTCTGCTCAGGGGTCTCTGCAGGGCGTGGAGGACGACGGCGGCCTTTATTCTTACGGCCCTGGCGCACCTGCAGATTCCCGTTCCGCAGGCCGACTTGGTTCAGGCTAGTGCCTTCTTCAGGCGTAGCCCAGCCCCTGTCCCCCTCACCGTTCCTCCTTCAGAGGAGTACCTGAGGGAGCTCCAGGCATGCTGGAGGGACACCAGGGCCCTCTGCCACGCTGGCTCTGATGCCCGGACCTTGGCTGCCATGCAGGACCCGGCGAGGGCGGGGCTGGGTGGCATGCCACCCATTGAGCCTGCCATCGCCTCCCTGTTTCTGGCTTCTGACGAGGCTCTAAGGCCAGAGGTCAGGTGCCCTTGGCCTCAGTGCAGGGTCACAGATGGGCTGCTCTGTAGGGCCTACGACGCAGCGGCACGCATGGGTCGTATTGGGAACTGCCTCTCCCATCTAATGCTGGCCGTCTCCACCTCGCTGCAGCAGGCTCCAGCCGAGCCTTCTTTGCTGGGCCTCAGTGATGCATCACTGCAGGCCTTTGTTCTAATGACTAGGGAATTGGGACGAGTTATGTCCTTTCTGGTACAGACTCGTCGCCAGGTTTGGCTGGCACAGTCACCACTAACAGAGACATGTAGGAGAGTCCTCCGTAGCGTGCCAGTCGAGCCAGGGGAGCTGTTTGGGTCAGCTGCCCTGGAGGCGCTGAAGCGTGCTGCCCAAGCTAGGCAGACCAGGCAGCAGCTCTCGGGTCTTCACAGACCCGTGGCCACTCCCAGCAGGCCCAGGGGCCGCTCTAGCAGCCGCACTCAGCCACCGGCTTACAGGGGTGGTCTGCAGAGGTCCCAGCGGCCCACTCAACCGGCCAATGACTTTCGTGCCCCAGGTCGCCTGGTTTCCAGGCGACTTCAGGGCCTAGCCCCCTGGCCCCTGGAGCCCCCTGCGGGGCGCCGGTAAGGCTCTGAAGCACGAGGCCGCCGGTCGTCGGCTGTTTTTCCCAGCAGCAGCTCAGCTACTGGGCTGCCTGTACTTCCGACCCTTGGGTGGTTTCCACCCTAACCCAGGGCTACGAATTGCAGTTCCGACGCCGGCCCCTAGCCTTCGGCCGGATCAGAATGACAGTTGTCAACGATCCGGCGAAGGCCTTAGCTCTGGCCCAAGAGTTCTTGAGGTTCGCCTTTCAGGGCCGACATTATCAGTTCCGGGTGCTTCCCTTTGATCTCTCCCTCTCTCCAAGGGTGTTCACCAGGGTTGTTGCGGCAGCGCTCGCTCCCCTGCAGGCACAGGGCGTGAAGGTCCTGCATATGTGGACGACTGGCTGGTTTGCCCACCGTCCCGGGCCCAAGTGGCCCTCTCATCCCACGTAGCCCGGTTGGGCCTAACAGTGAACACCGGAAAGAGTTGCCTGGACCCTTCCCAACAGGTCACTTACCTGGGGATGGTCCTAGATTCGGTCGCCATGAGGGCCTACCTGACACCTCGTCGTTTGGATGACATTTCCCACCATTTTCGCATCTTCAGACTGGGCAAGAGGGTGCCTTACATCCAGTTCCTCCGGCTCTTAGGCAGACTGACAGCTGCCTCAGCCGTTGTGCCCTTGGGCCTGCTGTCACTGCGCCCCATGCAGATGTGGCTGAACAACTTTCACTTGGACGCCAAGCGGCACAGGCACAAGAGAGTCAGGGTGTCTCAGCGGTGCCTCCACTCTCTGTCCCGCTGGAGGGACAGGGCCTTTCTTCTGATGGGTGTGCTAATGGGCACCATCCCATCCCGCCGGGAGACTGTCACTGTGGATGCGTGTCTCTCTGGGTGGGGTGCGGTGTGGCAGGGCAGGACTGTTCAGGGTCAGTGGTCTGCCCAGGAAGATGCACGCCATATCAATGTGCTGGAGCTTCGGGCGGTGTTGCTCGCACTCATGCACTTTTTAGGTAGGCAGGCATGTGCTCGTTCGTTCGGACAACATGTCCGCCGTTGCCCAAATCAACCGCCAGGGGGGCACCAGGTCCGCACAGCTGCTGCGTTTCACAGAGCCTCTTGCCTTGGGCGCTCCACCGCCTCGCCAGTCTGCGAGCAGTCTTTCTGCCAGAAGACCTGAATCAGGTCGCAGATTTCCTCTCACGGCGCAAGCCTCTACCGGGGGAGTGGAGGCTTCACCCAGAGGTGGTGGAGACAATTTGGAGCCTTTTCGGCAGGGCCGAGGTGGACCTCTTTGCCTCGGAAGAGTCGAGGCACTGCCCCCTCTGGTTCTCCTCGACGGAGGTGACCAGCCCGATGGGTCAGGATGCCCTGGCGCACGACTGGCCGGACACTCTCCTGTATGCCTTCCCGTCGCTGCCTCTGATACTGCAGACGCTTCAGAGGGTCCTTACTCAGGGGCACAGGCTCCTTCTGATCGCCCCCTGCTGTCCGGGGAGAGTCTGGTTCCCACTGCTGCGCAGTCTCTGCTGCAGCCCACCTTGGCGTCTCCCCGACAGGAAGGACCTTCTGTCACAGCTCAAGGGTCAGATTTGGCATCCCGACCCTCACCGCCTTCAGCTCTGGGTTTGGCCTCTGCAGGGCCCAACCCACTGTTGGGCGGTTTCACGGCATCTGTCAGGGAAACTATCCTGAATGCCAGAGCTCCATCCACTCGAGCACCGTATGAGTGCAAATGGAAGCTCTTCTCCCACTGGTGTGTGAGTAAGGCTGAGAATCCGGGACATTGCTCCGTGGCCACCATTTTAGAGTTCCTGCAGTCCCTTCTGGATAGTGGACGTTCTCACTCCACTTTGAAGGTGTATATGGCTGCTATCTCTGCCCAACATGTCGGAGTCGATGGCGCCACAGTGGGGCACCACAGGTTGGTGTCCCTCTTTCTAAGAGGGGCTCTGTGGCAGCGTCCCCCTAGCACCCCAAGAGCCCCGGCTTGGGACCTGTCCCTAATGCTGGATGCCATATCATCTCCTCCCTTCGAGCCCCTGGCCCAGGTCGGGCTTAAGTGGCTGTCCCTGAAGGGCAGCATTTCTGCTTGCCATAACCTCAGGGAAGCGAGTCAGAGAGCTTTATGCCCTCTCCGTAAGCAGTACATGCCTGAGGTGGAACTCCGATGGCTCGGGTGTTGCCCTCTGGCCGAATGTGGCGTTCCTGCCCAAGGTGCTTCCACTAGCCCACTCCAATCGGCCTATCCAGCTGGCACGCTTTAACATTCCACAGGAGAGCGGCACACCTGAGTTGCTGTGCCCTGTGTGTGCCCTGAGGGCGTATATTGATGCTACGGCCTGTATACGGCAGTCAGAGCAGCTCTTCGTTTGCCATGGCGGCACTAGGAAGGGTTGTGCTCTCTCGAAACAGCGGCTGTCCCAATGGGTGGTTGATACCATCACATATGCCTATGGGGCCAGTGGCCGCCCCCCGCCATCAGGGGCCAGATGTCACTCTACAAGAATCATCTCAACATCGTGGGCTGCCCTAAGAGGGGTGCCCCTGGAGACCATCTGCACCGCGGCGTCATGGGCGTCTTCTGGCACATTCTCCAGGTTCTACCGGGTCAATGTCGCCACTCCTCACCCTCTGGGTGTGGTCCTGTTGCCAAGCTCCGCTACTTCCAGCTAGGTGAGTAAGTGCTTGGATTCTTCATGACATGGTTGGTATAGGTCATCCAGTGCTAAAGCACCGCCTCTGGCGGTCAGTAGGGACAAAATAGAACGATAGTTACGGCTGTAACTACGGTCTATGAGTCCCGGATGACCGCCAGAGTATCCTGTCACTCAGAATTATTGTGTATTCGCGAGAAGATTCTGGGAACAGATCCTCTGACGACACCGGCTGATATAGCCGGTGTTACGTGGGTCACAGGTGACTTTGTTGTTATTGGTACTCGAGCTGCGTATGCGCGCGATGGACATATCCAGTGCTAAAGCACCGCCTCTAGCGGTCATCCGGGACTCATAGAACCTAGTTACAGCCATAACTATCGTTTTACCGTTTCTCTGGAACCCATTGGTCGATTTTGGTGATTGACATCTCTTTCTGACCGTTAGAGCCAATAGAATCGAAGGGGAATCTCCCCACTCACACACATGGTAAAACAAAAAGGTGGGGGCTTCGCGGACGCAGTTTTGCATGAGAGTGAAGCTAGAGAGCTATAGCTCTAGCTCTGACATCTGGAAACCGAAAAGCAGGTTTATTGCTCATGGATTATCAGAAATCGTTTCAAAGGGACACAGACACATTGGATTAACCTATGGATTAACTTCAGCATCGTTTTTATCGTTTTAATGCCATTGAAGACAACTTTTGACCAGACTACGACACAGGTGAGCCATGTTAGCGTTTTTTGCTACCTAGCGCCATATGTTTTGATGTCTGTTCTTGTTATTACCTCCGCGAGTTCGTATAATTGAGTGATAATGAAGGGTACCCCTCGATTCTGTGTCACCTCACGATGGGTTGAGATGTGCACCAAAGATCAGTGGCGGCTGGTGGAAAATATTTTTGGTGGGGCGGTTGATATAGTGAGTAAAACATTTTTTTTTGGGAGAAATGACCCCTTAAATTAGGACTTCTGGTGATGGAATGGCGCATTTCCAGTGCAGCGCGGAGCTCGCTTTAATGCTGCGTTCAGACCGGACGCGATGCGAATATTCGCTTCGCTCTAAAGTTAACGCTCCTATTGCATCGCTCTAGTCGCTCGAGTTTCACTGCGGCTGCCAGCTGTGTTTACTCGCATCATTCAAACAAGACGCGCTGGCTCGGGAGCTACAACTACAACAAAATGAACATATTTTACCGTGATTAAATTGTAATACACGTTTCTAAATGATGCCGACGTAACAACATACTGATACCGGTTAGTAAAAACCATGAATTAATGCTTTGACAAGTCTGCAGACAGACGGCAGGCGAAAAACCTTTTAGAATGCTTGTTTTCTGAATGGAGCTTGGCTAAGCTAACGTTATATATGCTCCGACCGTCCACACTCACAACAACGGCCTACAGACATAAATAAACCAGCGACTGTATTCTCCATGACACAGACAGTCTGTGGTTTGTACTTGTTTAACTTTTTTCTAGTTTCTGAACAGATCGTATCTGTCCCCGACCTTGGTCACTCACGAGTCTAAAAAGCAACTCACGTCAACGCACGTAAGCAACGTGGGCGCCAACGTGGGCGCCAACGTGAGCGCCCTCGTGACCAAAATATTTTACGGCGCTGATTGGCTGAAATTATGTTTCGGCGGCACAGTTTACTATAGAGACTTTTGCAACGTGCTGGTTGCGGCTGTTTGGCTCGGGGGCTCTGCCCGGTAATGATAAACTAATGCCATGGGCAAGGCCAGGCAGGAGACATGTGACTTATCAGTAACTTTAGACATCGTAACACAATTTTAAACGACATTTTATTCTAGATTATACATTTTACTGATACCAATTGTATGATATTTACCTTGTTCATTCAAAATAAAAATATAAAATATAGCCTATATATATATATATTTTTTTTTTTATTTTAATTTTAATTATTTTTTTTGTATGTGGGAAGAGGTGGGGCGGCGCCCATAGCGCATGGGCCGGCCGCCACTGCCAAAGATAAATAATAAGGTTTTGTGAGTGAATTTCGGTGCAGTCATCTGTTAACATTTTTCGCTCGTTGCTAATTCAGAGGCTCAGCATTAGCATTGTGGGGGTTTTTTTTGAAAAAAAAATGTAAATGATCAGTTAGATGAGTTTCTTCCCTTTTCATGGATATAAAACATTCATAGTTTATTAAATGAACATGCCCTCAGACACTGTTTCCTGCAAGATGTTGTGGCAGTGCCCCGGTACCGGGGTCTCTTGGGCTTAACAGGTTAAGGTTCAAGGTTAATTTATTTGTATAGCACATTTTAATACACAGAGGCAATTCAAACTGCTTCACATAATATTTTTTAAAACAAACACACAAACAAAAACATAATACTATTAATTACTATTTACTATTAATAAAAGAGATAAATTAATGGTTGCAGCTAAAAGTGCAATGATAAGGCACGGTTAAAGGATCCCAGGATAGGCATCAAAAGAAAGGTTTTTATTTATTTTCTATTTTTTTGTAAATATATGTATTTCTTTTCTCAGTTTTTCTACAAAAGCAAGTGATACAGAGCCTGTACATTTGGTTCCAATTCAAGATATATACACACACATGCTGACAAATCAAAATCTCCATTTCAATTCCACCACCAACCCACCCACCACCCATTAACCCATTGAGTTACAGGAGTACTTTAACAGTAAATACAGTATTGTTTATTAATGTAATGAGTGCAAGGGGGCTGAGAAACATAAAGGGGAAAAACATACATAAAAAAATGGGGGAACAGAGGGATACCAGCAGAACAGTATCAGCCGGATGATGTGCAGGCAAACGAACCAGAGGACAGCAGTCAGAAGGTGAGTCAGGGCCGGTCAGGGAGCAGGCGAGGTGGTCAACGTAGGTACAGGCAGGGTCAGACAGCAGGCAAGGCAGGATAGTCCAAGGACAGGCAGAATCAGGGATCAGGCAGAGCAGGCAGGTCAGGGACAGGCAGGGTCGGAACCGGGTAGGCAATCTGATGAGAAACGCGTGAAAGACTAGCATGAAGGCAAAGTACGATCTGGCAACGGGTGTGTGTCTGGTGAGGGTTTAAATACTGGCAGTGAAACTAATGGGTGCCGTAGAGAAAGAGAGTGAGCTAAAACGTAGGTGTGGTTAACAGGTGAGACAGGTGAATGGAAAACTACTGGTGAATGATGGAGCAGACTGTGACACCAGAGTTGGGGCGGAACTCAGAATTGCAGGCAGTTTGTTCCAGGCTTGTGGTGCATAAAAGCTAAAAGCTGCCTCAGCAAATGTAGTTCTGACTCTGGGGACAACGAGTAAACCCTCCTGATGATATTTGAGCTCTGTTGGGCTCGTAGCAGCATCTCTGACATGTAAGTGCTTTGTATGTTGAAATTAAGATGTTGAAGTGTATCCTTTGTGTAATAGGAAGCCAGTGCAGATTTTTGAGAACTGGAGTGATGTGGTAAATTCTCCTAAATATTAGATTAAAGTCAAACATCAAAAGGGAAACTAATGGTTAAAGTTAGAAAGTAAATTGTGATGGTGTCCTGCAGGTTCATGGAGCTCACCGTGTTCTTCTCAGTGAAGGCCAAGTCAGGAGAGAAGGAGGTCTCCCCCAACACCCTGTTCTGCGTTTGGCACGAGTTCTCCTCCGACTTCAAGGATCAGTGGAAGAAAGAGAACAAAGTCATCCTCAAAGAGCGGTCAGTCACGCAGCTTTAAAACTGGCCCATTTCTTCTTTTATTCCTTTCAAGACCAAAATAAAATGTGAAGATATTATGGATCTTAGGCAAATTAAGCTTTGTGTTTTCAAAAACTGCATTCATATTGTGTGTATTGCAGGTTAAAAGCAGCCGAGGAGTGTTTCCGGCAGGCTAAGGAGAAGGCATCCTACAGCGTCAAACCCAAACACGCCTCTGGCATCGTAAGTTCAACTCTCACTTCAAGTGGTAACCCTGAGGAGGGACACAGAACTAGGGCCAACAGGGTGGGTGGAGGGGGTCTGGAGGACGGGCTTGGGCTGACAGCCCAGGGGCACAGCGGAGGACCCGGAAGGGGTCTCGGGCGGACGGCCCGGGGCAAAGCAGAGTTTGAAAAGGGGGTTATGGAGGGGCGAAGGCAGTGGCAGGAAGAGTCAGGGGGCCGGGCCCGAGGGCGAGGACCGCGGCACTCAGGGGGCAGGGCTCGAGGGCGAAGACCGCGGCTCTCAGGGGGTCGGGCTCGAGGGCGAAGACCGCGGCTCGAGGGGGGCCGGGCTCGAGGGCGAAGACCGCGGCTCGAGGGGGGCCGTGGCTCTCAGGGGGCCGGGATCGAGGGTGAAGACTGCGGCTCTCAGAGGGCCGGGATCGAGGGTGAAGACTGCGGCTCTCAGAGGGCCGGGCTCTCAGAGGGCCGGGCTCTCAGAGGGCCGGGCTCTCAGAGGGCCGGGCTCTCAGAGGGCCGGGCTCGAGGGCGAAGACCAGCCAGCTCCGGAGGCCGGGCAGGAAGACGCTGACGGGACAGTGCCGGAGGCCGGGCAGGACTCGGTGTCGGAGCTGGTGGGACAGGCCTCGGCAGGATCCCCCACGGAAGAGGACCAGGACACGGGATTGGCAGGAACCCTGGCAGGAGAGCAGTCGTCGGGACCTCCAACGGCACAGGACATAGGATTGGCAGGACCCCCGGCAGGAGAGTAGTCGGCGGGGCCTCCAACGGCACAGGACAAAGGGTTGGCAGGACCCCCGGGAGGAGAGTAGTCGGCGCGGGACCTCCAACGAGACAGGACAAGGAGCTGGCAGGACCCCCGGCAAGAGAGTAGACGGCAGACCTCCAACGAGACAGGACAAAGGGTTTGCAGGACCCCCGGCAGGAGAGTAGTCGGCGGGACCTCCAACGGGAC